>NC_056734.1:339898170-339988170 GCF_019279795.1 Protopterus annectens
AAAATACTGTAAATTCTGTATCAGTACCTACCCATAGGAAAACCATATCATCTAGGTATCTTTTGTATAGTTTCCAATACTTCCTATAGGGTGAGTTGATGACAAATTTATTCTCCCAAGCTGCCATAATAATATTGGAATAAATGGGGGCACACCTGGCCCCCATCGCTATCCCTTGCTTCTGCTTGAAAAATTCGCCATCAAAAAACAGAAAATTATTGCTTACAACCAATTCCATCAAAGTCAGGATCAACCTAAACTCATTATTTGTAAATTTACCATAATTCAACAATCCCTCCTCAAACCATTCTAAACCTTCAACAAGGGGGATAGAAGAAAATAGGTCCACTATGTCCATTGTTATGAATACAATATTCTCTTCAAAAGTATCCTTATTCAAATTTTTCAATAAATCCCAAGAGTCTTTTACTATCCCAGAACTTTCCTTAACCACCACTTTTAGTTTTTCATCCAACCATTTAGCAAGGGGTGCCGTCACTGACCCTTCAGATGCTACAATGGGTCTCAATGGTGGATTACTAACATCCTTATGGGTTTTAGGCACCCCAAAAATAGTGGGTACTCGGGGTTTGGGAACATTAAGATACTTATACAAGTCCAAATCAATACTTCCTTCAAGTAATAAGTCATTCAAAGTTAGCCAAATCTTTTTGTTACCTATATTTATCTCATTCAAGGAAGCACATTCATACCTTTCCTCATTATGTAATATTTCCAACATTTTTGTCTTGTACAATGTCTGTTCCATTATCACTGTCCCTCCCCCCTTGTCTGGTTTAATCACTCTTAGGGTTGGATCCTTGGATAACTTATGCAATAGTGTTGTCTCTTCCTGAGTCAGATTGGGTGCTACCCAGTTCCTATGTACCCCACTTCTGATCTTCCTTTCCATTTGAATCTCAAAGTTCTTGAGCTGTGGATTCAAAGGGGGGTTATATATACTTTTTCTCCTCAGGGTCTCACCATTCAGTCCATCCCCCTCATTGTCCTGAAACAGAAGTTCCAAATTCTTCTTTCTAAGGAAAAGTTTCAGATCAATCAAGACTTTACTAATGTCTGCTTTCCCATTTGGTACAAATTTAAACCCCTTCATAAATAAATTGAAAAAAGTGTTATTTATTTCCAAACTAGTGTAGTTATAAATAATGTAATCATCTTTGGTCCATACCTGTCCATTCTTAGTAATTCCATTATTACACTTCAACTGTTCAGGGTGGTTCAATTGGGTATCTAATACTTCCTGTATTTGTTGTTGTTGTATACAGGTCCCTTCACCCCTTGGTAGTAGTTTTTTTGGAAGTTATTTTGATAATTTGACTGGTAATTCCTTTCATAATTATTCCTAATCCTTTCTGACCTTCTGAGGGGTGGAAATGGCTCATACTCACTGTCGTCCCCTACATTTACAGCTGTTTCATTTACCAAACCATCTAATTCCTTATTTGAAGCCCCCCACCCTTCCCTGGGGAAAGAGGTGCCTCTTGGTTTGGGGTAATGAATATTTTCTTTATATTCGTTCAAATCTCTCTCCAATTTCCTACATTTTCTTTGAAATATGGATCCAATACTCTTCTCAATACTACTAAGCGTCGAAAAGTAAATCTTTTTACTAGCCTCTACTGTGAACAGTAAATCATTGGTTATTAAGTTATTAACTTCATCCACCTTTTTGTGCAGCCCTACCATCAATCTATCATTTTCTTTGATTATAGCCTTTAAGATGGCAAAGCCACAATCATCAAATATTCCAAGCAATTCCTCATGGAAATCGCTTCCGGCTTTAACTTTATTTGGGTATTTGCACACCCTTAGGCCTTTAGGCACTATTTTCAAGTTTAAACATTCATTTAAATAGGTATTTTCAAGTTCAAGATTTTTTTAACTTAAATAAACAATCATTCAGCACATTGAGATTAGTATCATAAGATGAACATACATCATTTGGCCTCATTTCCGGTACATTTCTTACACTAAAATTGAATTTAGAATTATATACTTTGGAAAAATCAGTTGTTTGAATGTCTTTGTTATTTACCAAACGTTCATTGGGCACATTTCTTGGTAAACGAACACCCGCGGCAGAGTCTCTGAAATCGTATCCAACAGTCCTCACATCCTTCTGTCTTGCTCCCGTATTCCTCATACCACTCACGCCAGCTCTTGCGCACTCTGTGCTTTCACTCTCAGATAGAAATATACTAGGAATGTCCAATTCACTCGCTTTCTGCTTTTTGGCGTTACCTTCAGTGGTAAGAGAGCCTGATTCTTCCGTTCCTGTAGTCATCACGCCAGTTCTCGGTAATTGCGCTTCCTGGTTACAGGGAAAACAAAAAGAAGAACCCAATGGTGGACCTACGCTCTCCCTCGTCATTAACTCAAGAAGTTGAGTTAATTGGTCGGAGAGCCTGTCAATCTTATCCAACCTACTCATACGAGCGGCGCCTTCTTCCTGGGTAACGGTGCCCTCCTCGTTCTCCATAATCAACACGAAAAGACAATAAAAAGGAGACAAGTATAAGAAACACAGTACTTCACCAAAAAGAAATATACTTGATGAGGAAATAAGGCAACTCCGTTCTTCTTGGAAGTAAGTTGATTTATTAGTTCACCACAGCGAAAAAAGCACCATACAGTAGCGAAAAGCCACAGTAACAGCAGCAACACAAAGAGCATAAACGCCAATAAAATCCCACTGCGTTTTCGTTTCAGAAACTTCTTCCGATGAAACAGAATACAAACTGAAGTTTCATGAAGCTCTTAAATACTCTATACAATCAAAGTTAATCACATAATTCAATAATTAAGTGCCCTATTAAACAATTAAAAATATCAGTACCATATAAGGATTTCCTGTGGAAAGCTTGATTCTTTAAATCTTTTTAAATAAAAAATTCACTTAGTTTAAAATTGTTAAAAAACTTGCTAATGACTCATACTCATGGCAAGATAAGAAGTTGTTAATGTTAAAAACACAGCCCAGATCAAACATTGTACATATTTAAAAACAATTATACATATCTTAAATCTAACAACTGTTCTAAAGATTCTAACACTAATAGTGTCATCTAGGGGTCATAATTTGTTATTACACCCTCATAAAACATTAGTTCATGAAACTCTAAATCAAGAATAGTTTTCCATTTAATAAAGTATAAAAGCAAAATTTGATGGTTTAATTTGTATATAAATGGATGAAGAGAGTTGGATGAAATTAAATGACAAATACACAAGTTCTATTATTCTGATAATCCAACTATTAGTCCCTATACAAATGGCTAGAATTATTGGTTGTTATAGTTTGGTAGCTCTCATCTTCAGGACTGGGGTTATGGAGATGGTCTCATTTAACCCTGGGAATTTATTCCCTTCAAGGTCCAATTGCCATACCAATTCCTTATGTTCGATCCAAATTTGCCATGGACCACCCCTCGGGTCCATCTCTACCACATCTAACACAAAAAAAATATAGGTAGCTTGATCACAATTTAGTGAATGCCTGTACAAGGCATTATTACAATTTTGATTTTTAATATCATAGCAATGTTCGTAAATCCTATTTCTTAGCTTTCTCTCCGATTTACCAACATAAAATGCCTCGCACTTAGTGCATGTGGCCAGATATACTATACCCTTCGTTTGGCAATTAGCAAAGTGTTTGCTGGTAATTAGAATGTCCCTACTCTTGATGTAAACTGTATCCCTTGATACCACATAGGGACACTGGTTACATCTACCGCACTTGTGAGTGCCAACCCTACCTACCCTAGTGGTCTCGTTTAGTTTTTTCCTTTCTAATACATTTTTTATACTTTTCCCTTTTCTAAAGGTACATTTAAATGGTTTGTTAAAAATTCCCTTTAAATCTGAGAATTCACCAAAATTGTTCCATTCATTTTCAACCATGTTTCTGATTTTGTATGCTTCTCCACTAAAATCCATCACAAAATTGCCACTTTCATTGTTGGTTTCCTTTTTGTTGTCTATCTGCCAGTTCATGTCCCCTAATATAGGCTTAAATTTGTTAACTCTTTTTGTCTTAACTTCTTTCTCTATTTCTTTAACCAAGTAAGGGGGATAGCCTCTGGCTAAGAACATCCTTGTCAGCATCTCACATTCTGTCTCAAAGTCCTCTTCTCTAGAACACATGCGGCTCCCCCTCACATACTGGCCCAGCACAAGTACATGCAGAAACAAATAAAGCACAAACCATATTACTCTTCTCCAAGTATAAGCAGGGGGGGCAAGCCCCCCTGCACCGCTCATGTGGGGATTGCTCCCAATACACCCCCTGCTACTTAAATATATCAACTGCGAGACTGCACTTACTGTACTGAAGTGCAGTCTCGGAGTTGTTATATTTAAGTAGCAGGGGTGGGGGGGTGCAGCCCCCCCACATGGGGAGTGCAGGGAGGCTTCCCCCCTGCATATAGTTGAAGGGTAATATGTTTCTGTATGTACTTGTGCTAGAATATAGTAAGTGTTGGTATCTGGTGTGTTTTCAGGATTTTGAGTTTTCAGGATTTTGGGCTTTCAGGATTTTATAGCGCTTATATATATATATATATATATATATATATATATATATATATCAGAAAATATAAGTGAAAGATATATATATATATATATATATATATATATATATATATATATATATATATATATATATATATATATAAATATATAATAACATAAAATGCACACACAATCTCACACATGTTTAAAAAAGCTTCAAAATAGTAATATATATATATATATATATATATATATATATATATATATATATATATATTATAAAAAACATGAAAAAGTGTGAAAATCACGAAGAATGGAAACATAAAAAACAGCATATTACCTATACACTATCTCTGAATAAGTGGCCTAGATTTCAGTCTGGGTCTAAGTGGAACAATATCATTGAGGCCCTGAACATGGTCTCCCCTTAACCTTATTATCCACTTAGACTCAAACTGTTCAGTGGTATTTTTGATGTCACCACCTCTTATAGTCTCATGCACTCTACCTATAACCATAAATTTAAATCTATGCACTACACTGGTAGCTAAAACATGCTTCGTTATAGCACTAATCCTGTTACCTTTATTAACATAATTAATGTGCTCTCTAATCTGTCTTTCCCTTTACCTTGTAAGGAATGGAAGTCAGAGAAATAACAAGGACATTCACGAAGCTGCAGCATGCACAAAAGCAAGTAAAAGATCCCATGAACACATCCAAGACCAAGAAAGCAGCAGCCTAATGTGGAACTTATCTTCGTATCCATTAACTGATTTTGAAAAATGTGTGTTATAAAAGGGTTTATCGTTTTTACCTATTAGACATCCGGACTTTACTGAGGTAATCTTGGACATTAAGTTATATATGAGAAAATTGATGTTGAAATTGCTTTATAAAGATAATACTAGGAATAATATTAATATAACAGTTTTTAGAAGACCTAATACATTTGTACCATTAATAAAGTTGTTGATTAATGCCTTTGAAAATCTTTGTATTGATGAAAAATATAGAATTCAAGGCACCAGAATTAGAAAGAATCAACAGTTTAATTTAATGAAGGATGAGTTTTTAGCTTTGAAGAAATTATAGGATAATGATGCTATTGTTATAAGGCCAGCAGACAAGGGTGGGTCAATAGTGCTTTTAAACACTGAGTGATACAATAAAGCTATGCTTAGTATGCTGGCTGATGACAAATGTTATCTAAAGATTAATAGCAGAAAGATTAAGTCTATGAAAATTACTATTCAATATGTATTCAATAAACTTTATAAAACTAACTTGATTGATAGGAACTTGTTTGAATATTTCACTGTTAAAGATCCACATGTACCTGTGATTCAGCGCCTACCTAAGAGCCATAAGAATGCAATACAACTTCCATTATGCCCTATAGTGGCAGGGAGTATTTGGCTTACAGAACCATTATCTATTTATCTAGAACAACATGTTTATTTTAAAGGATACTGAGCATTTTCTAGGTGATTTATTTATGTTCTTAGAGCAGAATAACCTGTCTGATAATATTATTTTGGTCACAATGGATGTTACATCATTATTCACTGTAATGCCCAGTGATGTGGGAGTTGATAAAGTCAAACAGTTTCTGCATAAGTATTCTGAGATGGAGTGTGATAAGATCACTGTTATGTGCACACTTTTAAAAAGTGTGTTGGAGAATAATGTTTTAGTATTTGGTGATTCAATCTACTGGCAGTGCAATGGTGTAGCTATGTGCACCTCATGTGCCAATAGCTATGCCAACACTGCAATGGCAATATGGGAACAGGAATAGGTCCTGGATAGTCTCTTTGTTCAATTTATACCATTCTACAGAAGATTTGTAGATGATTTGTTTTTCTTATGGGTTGGAACTATGGATCAGCTTCATGATTTCGAAAAATATGTTAATGGCAACACAACTTAGGTTCATAGGTTCATAGGTAGGTACTAGGCTATCTGCCCAAAGGCATTTATAAGCCTAGCCAGAATGTGTTGGCTTTCACCACCCCCTTAGATTAGTTCTCTGTGCCTCTGTCCAGCAGAGCCACTGAAGTGATCCCTGGTGTAACTTTCTGTTTCCCATCCACTCATCAAGGTTTCTCTTGAAGAGTGTTAGCGAGGAGCTCTGCCTAATGTATATTGGAATCTTGTTTCAAAGCATGGGAACTCTCTGTGACAGGAGTCTATCCCTCTAGCATGTCCTATTTATTGTGGTGAGGTTTAGATCCCTAGAGTGTGTGGCTTGAGGGGATAAGCTTTTCTTTAGGTGGAGCATGTCGATCAGTTCTGGGTAGGACATGGCCTTGTATATCAGGCAAAGATCACCTCTGAGTAGGCGGTATGCAGCCAAGTACAGCTGGAGTTTCTTTAGTCGAGCTGCATAGAGCATCTGTTTGAGGCCAGTGATCCTCTTGGTAAGGTACTTCAGTGGCCTTTCCAGCTGTTGCAGGTGTCTTGTAAGATACATCCCAAATAGGGCGTTGTACTCTATGATGGGTCTGATGAGTGATGAGTAGAGGGGCACAATGACCTCTTTTGATCTGGATGCGAACCCTTTTGTGATAAGGTGTGCCACATAGAAGGATTTTCTAACCACTCTGGCAATGTGATTATCAAAGGAGAGATTACTATCTACTTGGGTCCCCAGATCCCTTATTATGTCTTCCATATTTAGTGGACTATCACCTATGTGGTAGTTTGTGGGTACTTTGTTTTTTCCAAAGGGGATGACTATGCACTTTTTGGCATTTAGCTTGAGACCATGATTTTGACACCAGGTGTCCGTCTCAGTGAGACCCTTTTGGAGGATGTCTGTGTCAGCCGGAGAGTCAATTATAGCCCCTAGTTTGCAGTCATCTGCGAACTTGGTCAGCCATAGTCCTCCTGTGCTTGCCTGTACCTCTGAGAAGTATATGCTGAACAGGAGGGGTCCTAGGACTGAGCCCTGGGGAATGCCACTTGTAACCGGTTTAGAGTCAGACCTAGCTCCCGCAACTCTTACCATGTGGGTTCTGTCCGTGAGCCAGTTGGCAACCCATCTTGTGACATAGGTGTTTATGTTCAGGCTGGTGTGCTTGTCTATAATACCAGAATGGGGAATGGTGTCAATGGCCTTTGCGAGGTCTAGGTAGGCTGTGTGTATCACCTTTCCCTCATCTATAGCCTTGGCAACTGTCTCAAAGAAGTCCACCAGGTTTAGGAGGCATGATCTGCCCTTAACAAAGCCAAACTGGGTAAGGTCCAGTGTTTGGAGGTTCCCAATGTCTCTGTTAATGAGTTCCATGATGATGTGCTCCATAGCCTTGCAGACCAACCTAGTCAGGCTTATAGGGTGATAGTTCCCAGGGTCTGTTCTGGCTCCACATTTGTGGAGCAGAATAACCGTTGCTGTGCGCCACTCTATGGGTACGTAACCTGTGAAGAGGCTGAGTGTGAACAGTGTGTTTAGGTGAGGGGTTAGTTTGTCTTTGAGCTCTTGTAGGATGCAGCCTGGGACTCCGTCTGGTCCCATTGATGCTGTGTTTTTTGGCTTTGGAGAGGGCTCTTTTAACCTGAGTGTCTGTGATTTCAGGAGCTCTACATTCTTCTGGTATGGTTATGGGCCCTTTTGGGGGTGAGAGGGGGGTGAAGTTTGCTCTGAACCTGTCTGCCAGAATGTTGGCAAAATTGGTCGGTTCAGTGTATTTTGCACCATTCTGCACTAACTCAGAGCAGATCTGAGCATTGCCACTTAGATTCTTGACATAGCTAAAGAATGCCTTGTGGTTATCTTTGGAGTCCTTGGCAATTTTTCTTTCGAAACTCGCCTTGGATGATTTTATGAGGCATCGTAGTTTCTTGCTGATATTGATCAGGGATGTCTTCCCTTCTTGGGATTTTACTCTTTTCTGTACTAGTTTCCTCCTTCTGTTGAATAGCTTGTTTATGGCAGGAGTCCACCAGACTGGTTTCCTTTTCTTGGAGGAGTGAGTCATGGTTTTGCTTGGGATAGCATGATCCATGCATTCTTGTAGGTGCCCATAGAATGCATTAGTAAAGGATTTTGCAGCTTGGACAATGTTATCCTTTAGCATGAAACTTTCCTCCTCGGTCTTAAGTAACGGGAAGTTTGCTTTTGAAAAGTTTTTCACTGTGGTTTCCTTGTCCGGGGGTGGGGGCGGAATGTGAATATCCAAAGTGATTGGTTTATGGACAGATCTAACCAGTGAGGGGTTGACCTCTGGTGTGGAGCACCGGTTGCCCATGTTGGTGATGACCAGGTCCAGTAAGTTGTCACCTCTGGTGGGAGTGTTGACCAGTTGATCCAAAGCGTTTGAGTTTATAAATTCTAGGAAATGTTGGGCAAGGGACTTAGTACTTGAGTAGTTCTCCCAATTAATGTTTGGGTAATTAAAATCACCCAATATTAGAGTGTTTGTAGGACCTTTATATTTCCCAGTGTTTCCAGAAATGCGGAATGGGGGTCCTGAGACATGGTGGGTGATCTGTAGCAAGCTACAATTTGAATTTCAGTTTTGCCCATTGTTAGTTGCATGTGGATAATCGCTGAAGCATCGTGCTGTGCCACTAAACTGGAGGTGTGGGTATCCTTGATGAATATGGATACGCCCCCGCCTTCTGTATTTCGGTCCGGGTTCTGTGGCCGAAATGTATGGTATGAGTTGTAGCCTGGTAGTGCTGGGGTGCTATCTGGAGCCTTAAACCAGGTTTCTGTTACTGCCCATATATCGATTTTCTCCGTACTGAGGAGTGCCTCGAGTGCGTGCATTTTGAGGTTTAGACTTCTGGCATTGAGTAGCATCACTCTCAGTTTTTTGTTACTTGTGCTATTTATGGCGGTGGGATTGTCTTTTGAGCCTTGCCTAAAAAAAGGCACTATGGGGGTGGCAAGAGCCTTGGCCAGTATTCAAAAGCCTAAGGGTGACAGGTGCAAGCCATCTCTAGTGAAGCAGCATGGCTTGTCGAGCATGTCATCCCAGGCAGACAGACACTGGATCCCCTTTGAATGACACCAGAAACTTAGCCAATTGTTGAAATTGATAATATTTTTTCTTTGTACTGTGGTATCATTCTTGGTGAGGGCAGGATGCTACTCAATGTCAGGGTCATACCGGCCCTGGCTACAAGATCAGAGAGCTCTTCCATGTCTCTTTTCATGTAGTCCAGGGAGGTACGGCTCAGGTAATTTACACCAACATGGACAATGACAGAGTCGTATTTGTACTTGTTCTGGAGTGACCTAAGTGCTTGTGTTATGTGGCGGATCCTGGCACCCAACAGTCAGCTAACAGTAACCTTCTCCTTATTTAGCCGAATTAGTGGACGTCAGTGTGCCTGACTATAGAGTCACCTATTACTAGTATGTCGGGTATGTTATTTTGCCTTAAGGGCTGTGATTGCATGGCACACTGGTTTTGTAAAGTATGTGTTTCATGATTTGTGTTGGGGGTTGAGGTTGCTTGGATGTCTGCTTTGGAGGTCTCTGTTGCTTTTGCAGATTTTTATTTAGAGCCGTCAAGTATGTTTTTGTGTATTTATGTGTATTTTTTGCCAGTGCTGGTTTAATGGGTCTATGTGAGACTGGTGGTGTGATGCAAGTATTTCCCTTCTCCTCTTGACTGTCTGATCTAGCCTTGGGTTGGATATTATTGTTCCAATTTTTCACATCATCATCTGGGTTTACCAGTTTATATGGTCAATATAAGGATTTTTTGCCATTGGTCTACCTTGTGGAACTCAGTTTGGGACCATTCTCAATCGGGCTACACCTAGGAAAACTGCTTTTGGTTAAATATTGTGTTTTGCTCTTTTATACGGTCCTGTCAAGTTAAGACCACACCAGAAGGCACAGATTTCACATTTCATATTTATATATAATTTTTTTTATACTATTTTCAAACACAAATATGGAACTAACTAAAATCTTTAAAGGATTGTCTACCGATAAAGATGACTTGAGTATTTTCGGTTTTGGCTCAGATGCCCATACAACTCAAGGATCCCTCCCCATTACACCAGAAGCCATCTGTGAAGCTCATTTTCAAAGTCTAACTAAATATATGAGATCTTTAAGGACCAACATTTGGCATGCCAGACTCTTTAAGGCATATTTAGCTAAGAATATGGCCCCTTGGGGGTTGAGAGTTCACCTCCAACCTTTGGTGGCTAGAATTGATGGGGAACTTACAGAACAATAGGCGGTAGCACAACAACAGGCATCCATGGGCTTTGTTAAAGTATTATTAGAATATTATGATAGGGTCATTGAATCCAATATGGTTGAAATAGCTGAAAGCACCAAAACATGTGAGGGTTTACCAGTTTTTTAAGCCTGTCTCCAGAAACTAAGTAAGGATTTGGGCAATCTTGAACAATATTTGAAAGCCGAAAAGATCAGGAAATTTCAAAGGGACCTGGCAGATTACGGGAAGGGGACTCAATTCTCCGGCAATAATAAACATGTCAGATTCAATGAGACTACTAGAAAAGCAGGTAAATGAAAGAGACCAAGGTCTATCTTGAAAATAACACCAAATTCTACTCCTAATTATGAGACCTCAGGGGATGAGTCATCATCCGTAACTGATCTCAATACACAGCACCCCAGGGACTCACCAGTATCCAGAAAATCGACCCCTTTAGACAAAGGCAGGTTAGGGGGGTAGGAAACACAACACAAATAGGAAACATGGACAGGTTATTGGAACTAATGACTCGGAAACAGTAACTCAAAATAATGTCGTGAATATTTCTAATGTAACATTGTCCGATGTACAAATAAAGATTCTTAATAAGGGATTGAATTTTATTCCTGTTTTTTTTTTTTGTTCCCAAAGATTGGCTAGCTCAGGATGTTGCAGCTTTTTGTAGATTACTGAATTTAAGAATGTTTTACAGGGATTCAGGACAAGTGAAGATAAGTTCAGGTATCATAAATCTAACTTTATCCCCCTGATGCACTCCAATGTCCTTATGTTCCAGACTGCAGTTTTGAAAGATCTACATTATAATTCTAGGGACTATATATGTAAAGCAAATAATCTCTCAAAGACCGAACCAACAGCTTTACAAGAACTGGAAGACCACAAGGACTTGATCATATTATCAGCAGATAAGGGGGAGCAGTGGTTGTCATGAATTGGGAACAATATAATGAGGAGGCTATGAGACAATTGGTTGATGGACGATACTATATGAAGATGCCCTTTGATCCTACTTATAAATTTAAGAAGGAAATTGATCAATTTTTCCTCTGGCTAGGGAGGAGTGTATTATTTCTGACTTTGATTTACAACAACTAATGGTCCCAGATCCAACAAATCAATATATTTGCTTCCTCCCTAAGATACATAAAGATCTTCATCACCCACCAGGTAGACCTATTGTCTCGGGCAGGGGCTCTATCACAGAACCCCTATCACAATATCGAACTTTGAAGTTACAACCCTTACTCAAGTGGGTACGTTCCAGATTTGTAAACTGAACCAGAAACAATACAGCTCCGCTGACAATAAAGGCTGTCTTCTCAATTCCAATATGTGATGCACAAACGCAAAACGAATAGTCCAATAGAGTAAAAAACAGGTTTAATAATCCACCAGATAAAACAAAATTAATACATCCACTGATTGAGCGCTTTCGTCTCCATCCGGAGACTTCTTCAGAATCAATTAACAAACAAACCTTGCGTCTTATATACTCACCAAATATATCAAACTAATATATTTCAGGATACTATCAAATATAGTTACAGGAGGAATAGAAATATTAAGAATATTCTTGAAAGGAAGAAAATAACAAATGTACAAGGGACCTGCAGGAAATATGGAACTTTCAAATGTGGTAGATGTGCACAGTTTACCTATATTGCTGGATTAAAGGAAGTTAGAATACCCAGCTTGGGAACGACACTTAGGGCTAACAGATATAACACTTGTTATACAAAAGGAGTAGTATATTTAGCATTTTGCAAAACCTGTTGGAGTTACTATATAGGGAAAACTGAGCGCCATCTAAGGACTAGAATTTATGAGCACATTAGAGACATTAACAAACATAATGAGAATAATGCCCTATATAGACACATGTTGGTCTGTAAAGATGCGGACTTTAAATTTTGGGTAATAGAGGAGGTGAAATACCCTGAGAGGGGGGGTGACTGGGAAACACAACTGGAGTTCAGAGAAATGATTTGTCAGCTAAGACTTGACGCATGCTATGGTAAGGGTCTAAATCACCACATTTCTATTACCCCAGCATTAAAATTACTTGTGGCAGACCCAAAGAAACATAACAATATTAAATAATAACAATAAAAACAAAAAGAATGATTAGAAAATAGATTAAAAGGGTTGTGTGTTTTCTGTTTTTTTAAGTATTACAGTATATGACTGGATAGTTGCAATGAGTATTAAATTAACTCACTTATTCTATTATCTATTCAAGTATTTATTTATTTGATATCTTTTGACAATTCGAAAACTAGTAGGGACTATTTTGATCCATATGAAGGAATTTAATTAGATTGAATTAGTTAAATTAGTTTATTTATTGGATTTATTGGAACTATCAATTTTATTTATTTGGTGATATTGTTCTGCATTTGTTATAACATCTATTATATTTATAATACTATATTCAAGATATTTATACAATATATTTTTATATATATATATATATATATATATATATATATATATATATATACATTAGGGTTTTTTATGATGTTTTTGATGTATTTATATAACAATACGCATAAATATTTGTATAGTGAATATTACAGTAATTTTTGTAGTGAACTATTTTTAAAGTTTATTACTTGTTATATGCCTATAATGGGCATATTCATTTTATACAGAAGGATATATATATATTCCAACACCGACAAATTTAATTTGTAAACCTTTTAAATGTTTGTTTTTAAAAATACACTGGCTTTCATTTTTGGTGGTCGCAGATACAGGATGAGACAGTACGGAACTGTTTATATTCCGGTGGAACTGGCTGACCCTGATATTATTTTATTAAGTCTATTTTATTAAGTTGTGGTGGTACAAAGTTCCTGGGTAGCATTTACCTACGGTTCCTGGATGTGTATCAAAACATTACATATTATACACTTTATATTATATGTATAAATTGTTTGGTGATCAATATGTAAGGTGGTTCTTTAAGAAATGATTTACTAATTATTCAGTTTTGATTGCCAGCCCATTTGGTGAATATATAAGACGCAAGGTTTGTTTGTTAATTGATTCTGAAGAAGTCTCCGGATGGAGGCGAAAGCGCTCAATCAGTGGATGTATTAATTTTGTTTTATCTGGTGGATTATTAAACCTGTTTTTTACTCTATTGGACAATTTGTTTTGCGTTTGTGCATCACATATTGGAATTGAGAAGACAGCCTTTATTGTCACCGGAGCAGTATTATTTTTGGTTACGTTCCAGATTTCATGACACCACTGAGTTTCTCCAGATTATAGGTGATACACAATTGGAACCTGGCTGGTTACTCTGTACCCTAGATGTGTCAGCATTAAATGCAAACATACCACATTGGGCAGGCTTGGATGCCCTAGAATACTGGATGAGCAAGTCAGATCTCTATCCTCCAGGTATAAATACTTTAATTATTGGGCTTGCTGAACATATACTAACTAAGAATGTCTTTTTTTACCATGACCAATGCTTTTGGCAAACTAAGGGGACAGCCATGGGGGCTTCTTTTACCCCCATTTACACATATTTATTCATGGCTTATGTTGAGGAGTTCATTATTTATGACAATTCCCACAACATTTACATAACTGAAATTGACATTTGGAGGAGGTATTTGGATGATTGCTGGGTGGTATGGAGATCGGATGAGGGTTACCTGAAGGAATTCATAGGTTATCTCAATGAAAACAAATGGGGTATTCAATTCACTGTCAGCTACCGTTCCTGCAGGATCATTTTTTTTGGATGTACTGATTACTAGGACTGTGGATCACACCCCAGATACACAGGTATATAGGAAATACCCCCGATATAATTCCCTTCTCCATGCCTCCAGCTTTCATCCACCTCACATCTGCAGAAATATACCCAAGTCCCAATTTCTTAGAATGAAATGTCTGTTCCAAGCCCGATAGTTATGTACAATATAAGGATGACCTTACTGACATATTTAGGGACAGAGGGTACCATATGGATTACGTTCGGAGTGCCAGCAACATGGTTTATTCATTAGTCAGGTCAGATACACTAAAATACAATGAACAAGGGACCAGAGAACAATCTGTGATCATTCTGGTCACTACGTATGGCAAGAACACAGAAACTCTACTTAATATTGTCCAGAGGCACTGGAAAATATTAAGGGCAGATGACTATTTTTCCACATTTTGCAAGACATGTGTTTGTTCTTATTTCGCAGGGGGAGAAACATAGGGTCGCAACTGAGCCATTACAAACACATCAACCAAACTATAGGGGTATCTGGGTAATGGGCCATGGTTGGGGACCTACTTTCAGGTTGTGTAACTTGCGGACACTGTACCCATTGTGAAACTTTGAATAAAACTAAGGAGTTTTCTAGCAGTAACACAGGAAATATTTTTCAGATTCAGTTATTTGCAAATTGTTGGACAGATTGGCTGATTTATTTGGTCACCTGCAGTTGCCATGCTTTTTATGTTGGACAGACATCCAGACCCCTTAGGATCCATATTTCGGAACACTTTAGTGGGATAAGAAATAAAAAACCCAGTAACGCATTATACAAGCACACCATTGAACATCCTAATGCTACATTAAATTTACAGTTATCGACAAAATCATGGAAAATAGGGCTAAGAAAGCCAGATGGCATAGCCTTTTGGATTCAAAAGAAAAGAAATGGATAATTAAGCTGGGGGCTTTATTTGCAACTAGAATGAATGAACAATTGTAAGGAACCAATCATGTTTCAACATTCATCTGTACGTTTATTATAAATAAGGACTACTGTTCTCATTTTATTTTAAACACTGAAGAAGGCTGATGATTTATTGAGCCAAAACTGGTCTGTTTATTATGCTTTAAGACAAGCTAATAAAATTACACAGCTTGCCCTGATCTGCTGGCTTTGTTTGATTTTTGCATTTTGATTTTTTGAGCTGTGCAGTTGCCATACATGCAGGACATCTCTACAGTTTGCATTAAAAATGTTCAGTTTGTCAATATATTGATAGCACATCTTGTTTTGAACACCCTGATCAGAATAAAGTGTATCGATCTGAAGTTTTTGTCATGTGCAGCACTGAATATGTTGTTTATCTAGCCTATTGTACCCGATGCTCCAAGTTTTATGTGGGAAAAACAGACAGGACATTGATAAAAAGGATTAGAGAGCACATCAATTATGTTAATAAAGGTAACAGGGTTAGTGCTCTAGTGAGCATGTTTTGGCTACCAGTGTAGAGCATAGATTTAAATTTATAGTTATTGGTAGAATGCATAAGACTATAAGAGGTGTTGACATCAGATATACCAGTGAACAGCTTGAGTCTAAGTGGATAATAAGGGTAATGGGAGACCATGGACATGGCCTCAATGATTTTGTTCCACTTAGACCCAAGTTGAAATCTAGGCCTCTTATTCAGAGATACTGTTTAGGTAATATATTTTTTTTTATGTTTCCATTCTTCATGTTTTTTAACACTTTTTCATGTTTTTATAATATATATATATATATATATATATATATATATATATATATATATATATATTTATTCTACTATTCTGAAGCTTTTTTAAACATGCATGAGATTATTTTGTGTGTACATTGATATTATTATATATATATATATATATATATATATATATATATATATATATATATATATATATATATATATATATATATATATATATATATTTCCTGATATACGTATATATATATATATATATATATATATATATATATATATTTTTTTTTTTTGTATGCCTTTTTATGAGTTGTTTAAGGAATGTAGTCACATGACCACTTTATAGGTAGTCATTTTATATTTAAATGGGAGTGTTTTAGTTTACGTGTTAGCATCTGATGAAGCAGCTTAATCTGCGAAAGCACTTATGCACTCTTGAATAAACTGGTTTTACCTTGGAGAACCTGGGCGTCTTTGAGTCTGTTTGTCTTGGTGGATTTATTCTTTGGACTTTTTCTGTTTTTGGACTCTTTCACCTGGATAGGTTGGTACTTGTGTTTTTTCTCCCCATGTAGTTTCATCAGTTTTGGTGGACAAAATTCTTACCTCATCATACTGCATAGACTACACACCACTACAAAATAAGAACATAGTCATGGACCTAGATACTTAGGTTTTTAGCTCCCTCTCTTTTGACCATTATGTGACAATGGTTGTCGGGAAATCCTTTTATTTAGTCCAGCTATATGCTTAGTATTTATTAGGCCAGTAATTGCATACATTTGCTTTAGAAAGTGTCTCACTAAACATATCAAACAATTAGAAAGGCCCCAAAGGCTCCTAACCAAAATGATCACAGGTCTAAAGTCCATGAACTGTCGAGACAGGATGGAAGCTCTATGCCTTTATTTAGTGTCATGTAAACTTTTTTGAGGTGAGATATCTGTCTTGCCTACCACACCATTAGAGATCCCATTCCCATATCTCTGCAAGTCCAGTATATCCACCAATAATGAGGGACCCAAATCATTTCTAACAGATAAATAAAACATGGAAGAGGGATAGGTTTATAGCCCAGTACCTCCCAAACGTCTGAAATAAACTTCCCCTGCAATTTACACAGTGAGTTACTATCTTCCTTTAAATATAATCTAGATGTCTGGATAGGTTGTCACAAAGATACTCCCTAACTGAGTGCCATGGCTCTTCTGCAAAAAGGTGGTGCAGACTGAGGGGAGCTGCTGGTGAAGTATGCATAGTCATAAGAATCATTCATTGGAATATCAATGAATCTATGAATATATGTATTGTTTCATTAAAGTTAGCTTGGTTTACTTGGTTATGGAATCTGCACCACCATGGATTTTGTTTTACCAAAACATACTGATGCATCACTATACCACAATCACAAAAATGAGTGTGTGGGGGTGTGTGTGTGTGTGAGTGTTTTATATATATATATATATATATATATATATATATATATATAATATATATATATATATATATATATATATATATATATATATATATATATATAAATATATATATATATATATATACATTTGAATGAAGTTCCACAGAATTGTATCCATGTGATTTAAACTGCATTGTAATAAAAGAACGCAAAAGACATAAATACTGTAATGTAAAGAAATCAGCAAAATATTTATGGAGATTCCTGAATAACTGAAACTTTGTTCTTTTAAAATGCAATATTGCAAAAATCTGTCATAACACAATTTTCTTTTCATCACTATTATTAAAAGTTTTCATTGAGCATATGTGTACTGCACAGTTTGAAATATCATTACTTACAGTTTTAGGATACCAGGATTTTATGTAGAGTAAGTTACTTTCCTTTTCTGCTATGTGCACACCCTGCAAATTAAAAGCCATGGAAACAGTTGCTGATGTGTAGCATTACTGATGATGATTTAGAGTTTCAGGTAGCAATGAAATGTACATCTTACTAGTTTTTTTTTATCATGAAAAGTGTAAAACCTTAGGAAAAAAATGATTGAACTAGTCTGATGCTTCTGTAATAAATATTTATATAAGAATGCTGCAAAGTCAGTAATTTACTCTTTTATTCAGCCTGCATGACAATTTTGCTTGGAGGGAGTAATGCTTCTTTTATTTTTTATTATAAATGCAAAGCTCTGAAAGTCAGATTTATAAAGTCATATTGGCTAGTCAGTAATGCCAGTACAACATCGTTATACAAATATTGTGAATCTGAGCTCTGATTTTCGTTTTAATGGACTAGGGTCAATAAAGCATCAGGTATGACAAGAAAATGATACACTTGAGGTGTCTAGTTCATCTATTATACTGTGTGACTTGCCAAAGAAAGGAGATTAAGGGTTTTACTGCTGTTTGTTGGTAAAATAAAGCTATAAATATGTCAAAGTATTTGAAATAGATCTCACAGAGAGAAATTTTTACAACACTGAAACCATTAGAGTGAAAAAAATCAGTCTTTAGAGTCATATAATGTTCCTTTCTTTTTTGCCACCTGCTACTGGTGAAGAGGCAGGAGCTGACACTTTTCGTTAAGCTAAGAATACAACCTAACAGTCATCTTAATTTAGTTTATTTCTGTTGGTTTCCATCATTAATTATCTTTGCTTCCACACAGTCTGATAGGTCTGAAAATAGTCAGTGTTGCTGTATCTATGTATATCTATATATCTATATCTATATATATATATATATATATATATATATATATATATATATATATATATATATATATATATATATATATATATATATATATATTTTTTTTTTTTTTTTTACTGATGCTACCTTTAAAAAAGAAAGAACATTCTTCTACCAAGTCAATGTTTCTTTACAAAAAAAAAAAAATAATACATTTTTTTTAGATAATGTAATCTTTAAAGTTTGGCACTGAAAACAGTATTGCTAAGTTAATTTAGGCAAAATAATATAATATTCTATTTCATATAAAAAGGGGAGGATTTCTGGGGCTATAGTCAGGCTAAAAATTATAAATATTGCAATGTATACTGTCATGCAGAAAGAAGTGTGATCCATTTCATTGGGTAACATTCAGCTGCAGTTGACTTACACACTGATCAAAATGCATATCTGCACAATTCAAATAGCTATAAGTGCCAAAGTCAGTGCCCTTAGGATATGAGAAATCTAATCTAAAGGTACAAGTCCTGCTGCAGTTAAAGCAACCCAGTCAGCATTCCTTGATACAATGCAAGTGGTTCAAATGGTTTTATGGAATGCTAGAAGATGTCATAGACCCTTTCTTTAAAAAGGCAATAACTGTTGTAGTTGTGATTAGGCAAAAAATTCTTACTGCGGCAAAGTGCTTCCTACAGTTTTACAGCTGAGATTATGTTTTTATATATTTATTATTGTAGTTTATGTTACATTTAGACAGCAACAAACTGCATATTCCAGGAAAGAAACAACCTCAAAAGCTGCCAACAAAAAGCAGAGACAATAATATCATAGTCCATATAAGACAGTTAGTATTTGAGAATAATACTGTTTTCTTCCTTCCACCGATCCATACTCCTTTGACTTAATGCACACATACCGCTTCACCATTCAAGACATTTTTGGAAGGTTTTATCACTGTCTTTATACATCCCAACAAAGAAAGGCAAATTAAATTAATTCATCAGACCCTGTATATATTAAATGACTATATATCAATGATACAAACCTTTATCTTATTTGTTATACTGCTGTTATAAACAGAAATAGGGAGCTTGTTACTTTGTCTCAGCAAGCATCAAACAAAGGGTTCTTGCGTAATTTCTGAGACTAATATATAGCGCACAAGATATTTCTTGCTGAAAACAGCAATCTAGGGACACATTTGATTGATTAATTGTTGAGCAACTCTCACAAAGGAAGATCTCTTTTTCTACATGTACTTTAGGCATTGCCAGTAGGGGATGGAAAATGGACAGATTGGGAATAAAAATAATGCAAGAAAAGAACCTTGTCATCTCCAAGGTAGTAAGCAAGATGATCTTTACTCATATACTTAGTATGCTAATTCAACAGGAAATTCTATTTATTTTAATTCATACTTTATGAATTATTTTTATGTTTAGAAATACATTTCTTTGTCTGAAGGGAAACACATTGCATCTCAATAAATGTATGTGTGGTCCTTTGTGTGCACACGCACTCACTCGTGCACACACTCAAGTGTGTGTGTGTGTGTGTGTGTGTGTGTGTGTGTGTGTGTGTGTGTGCGTGGGTGTGTGTGTGTGTGTGTGTGTGTGTGTGTGTGTGTGTGTGTGTGTGTGTGTGTGTGTTGTGTGTGTGTTGTGTGTGTTTGTGCACATGGGCATCTCTGTATATATCTATAGATATATATATATATATATATATATCTAAATATATATAATAATATATATATTTTTTTTTTATTAGACAAGATAAAAAAAAAAACAATTTTAAGGAACGAAGCACGAGTGTTAAATTGTACTATCCATAGTGAAGTGAAAACTGCTTGTGGATTGTGGTGGCTTGTTCCTGTTATCGTGCCGAAGGGCTTTTTGAGAAGAATAAATACATCTCACACATGCTTGGACAGTGATACAAGAATTTCGGAATAATTTTGGTGTTTGGACTCTTTATGCAAGGTACTGATATCTGCCATTGTACCCTCCCAATATTTATTTCATTATACTTTTGCATTGTTTTTATAGGGAGAGGAACTCACGAAATAGTGACAGCTATTTTATTCTTTTATATATATATATATAGATATATATATATATATATATATATATATATATACACACACATATATATATATATATATAGAGCTATATATATCTATATATATATATATATATATATATATATATATATATATATATATATATATATATATATATATATATATATATATATATATATATCTATATATACACACACACACACATACACACATATGTCTCTACACACACACACACACACACACACACACACACACACACACACACACACACACACACACACACACACACACACACACATACACACAAACACACAGATATATATGTATGTGTATATAAAAAGGTCACTCCACAACAAATAACAAGTATGACTCTGTCACTGTCCATGTGGGTGTGAATGACCTGAGATGCACTTCCCTGGACTACATGAAAAGAGACATGGAGGAGTTCTCGGATTATGTGGCCCAGGCAGTTATGACTCTAGCCCTGAGCAGCATCCTACAATCACCTAGAATGATACCGCAGTACAAGCAGAAAATGACTGACTTCAACAATTGGCTAAGTTTCTGGTGTCATTCTAAGGGGATCCATTATCTGTCTGCTTGGGATGACATGATTGATAGACCTTGATGCTTTGCTAAAGATGGCCTGCATCTGTCACCCCTGGGTTTCTGGATACTGGCTATGGCTCTTTCCACGTCTATTGTGCCTTTTTTAGGCGATGTTCCAAAGACCAAATTACCACCATAACACCTATAAATAAATGCAATCTGAGGGTCATGCTGCTGAATGCCAGAAGTCTAAATCTCTAGATGCACTTGCTTGAAGCACTCCTCAAAATGGAGAACATTGAAATTTGTGCTGTAACAGAGACCTGGTTTAAAGCAGCAGAAAGCACCCCTGCACTACCAGGCTATAACTCATTCCACACCTTTCAGCCCCAGAACATGGACTTCAGCTCCAAAGGTGGTGGTGTCTCCATATTCATAAAAGATACGCACACCTCCAGACTTGTAGCCCAGCATAATGCCTCTGAGATACTTCAGGTACAACTAACATTGGGTAAGACAGCAATTCGGGTTGCACCCTGCTATAGGTCCCCAACCATGTCCCAAGACTCTTACTCCATGTTCCTAAGCACCCTGGAAACTATTAGGATCCAGCCCAACACTCTTATACTAGGTGACTTCTACTACCCCTCCGTCAACTGGGAAAACTCATGCATCAATACACTGGTTCAATGCTTCCTGGAATTCATCAATTCCAATGCCCTGGACCAGCTCATTCTTACCCCCACTAGAGGAAGCAACATTCTTGACCTGGTTATTACTAACATGGGCAACCATTGATCTACACCGATAGTCAATTCCTCCCTGGTTAGATCCGACCACAAACTAATCACCATGGAAAGCCACATCTCACCCACATCCCCCGAAAAAGTAACAACCATGAAATACTTCTTCAAAGCTGACTTTGGGCTCCTAAAAACAGAGGTGACCAACTTCATGGCACCCATGTCAATGGAAAATGCATGCATGATTATCGAATCATACACAAATGCACTGTACGAACACGTACATATATGCATGTAACTAGCCATTCCCAACAGAACCAAGATGCTCTCCTCCAAAAAAACAAAGCCAATCTGGTGGTCCCCTTCCATTAATAAACTCTACAACAGAAGGAAGAAACTGTTGCAGAAAAAGGTGAAGTGCCAAGACTGGAAAAACTCCCTTATTAGCCACAACAAAAAGTTGAGATCCCTCATCAAAACCTCTAAAGCCAGCTATGAAGGCAGAGTTGCTGCAGACACTAAAAACAATTACAAAGCCTTCTATAATTATATCAAGAATATCCATGGTAATACCCAGGTTTGCTCTGAGTTACTGCACAATGGTACTTCGTATACTGAGCCAATAGATATTGCCAACATGCTGGCTGACAAATTCAGTGCCAACTTTACCCCTCTTCCTCCCCCAAAGGACCAATCACAATACTGGAGGAATTCCAGACACCCAGCATTACTGCAGCAAAGGTTAAAGCTTCATTGTACAAGGCCAAGAATACAGCATCCATGGGACCTGACAATATCCTGGGATGTGTTCTACATGAACCAAAAATAAAGACTTGCAAGGAGTGTCCAAATAGAGGTCGGAAACCCGGATTCCTTCTTAAAAGGATCTTTTTTTGAAAATCACAAAACACCAATAACGCCAAACCAATCTATACATTTTCGACAAAGACAAGTCTTCATCAGAAAGTGATCTGACTTGAAATTCTGAAGCAATTTCAGAGCTTTGTAGGGACCATGGGATAATATTGAAATTGGGTTTCAAATGATAGCATCCTGGTCGCTCTTCCACATTCCTAGAGACACTACACCTGGAGGGCTTTCAGCTGCAATTGTGTTCTACATGAACTACAAAGTGAACTGGCACCGCATCTGTGTGCCCTGTTCAATCACAGCCTCACCTCAGGCTTTGTCCCTACAGAATGGTGCACTGCTACAGTCATCCCTCCTCATAAAGGGGGAGCGACTACAGACCCTGGGAATTATCGACCCATTAGCCTGAAGAGTCTGATATGTCAGGCTATGGAGCGCATCATCCTGGGCCTAATTAACAAGGATATAGGAAATCTCCAAACTCTAGATCCCATGCAATTTGATTTTGTGAAAGGAAGATCATGCCTGCTCAACCTGGTTGACTTCTTTGAGTCAGTCACCAGACCTGTGTATGAGGGCAAGGCAGTCATACAGCCTACCTCAATCTAGTCAAGGCCTTTGATACCATTCCCCACTCAGAAATTATTGATAAACTTGCCAAACTAGGTATCAACCCCTATATCACTAGGTGGGTGGCAAATTTGCTCACAGATAGAACTCACAGTGTGAAAGTAGTGGACTCCAAGTCAGACTGCCAACCAGTCAAAAGTGGAGACCCACAGGGATCAGTCCTGGGTCCTCTCCTGTTTGGCATCTACTTCTCAGAAGTCCAGGGCAACATGGAGGGACTCTGGCTAAATAAGTTTGCAGACTACTGCAAGCTGGGATCCATTATTAACTCCCCAAGTGATGTAGACATCCTACATAAAGGCCTCACTGAGACCAATGACTGGTGTTGAAACCATGTCCTTAAGTTTAATGCCAAAAAATCAAAACCAACAAGCAGTATTCACGATGAACGACCCCAGGCAGCAAAGTTAACCAAAACCAACAAGCAGTATACAACTTTGCTGCCTGGAGTCGTTCATCGTGAATACTGCTTGTTGGTTTTGGTTTTAGTGACTTTTGGCAGTATTATCCATTTTCTTTACATTTTAATGCCAAAAAATGCTTCGTCATCCCCTTTGGGAAAAACTCAGTTCCCACTAAATACCACATCAGTGGGAGCTCACTGAATACTGAAGGCATTATAACAGATCTGGGGACACAGGTTGACAGCAACCTCTCCTTTGACCACCACATTGCCACTGTGGTCAGAAAGTCCTTCTATGTGGCACAACTCATCACCAAGGGTTTTGCATCCAGGAAGAAAGAGGTCATCATCTCTGTCTACTCTTCCCTCATTAGGCCAGTCATCACGTATAATGCCCCATTTGGCATGTACCTCACTAGACACATGCAACAGTTGGAAAGGCCACAACAATACCTCACAAAGAGGTTCCTAGGCCTTAAACACATGTTATATATGGACAGACTCAAAAAACTCCAACTATTCTCTGTCTCATATCATCTACTAAGAGGCGATCTCTGCTTGACTTACAAAGGCATGTCTGATCCAGCTCTGTTAGAAATGCTGCATCTAAAGAAATCCCAAACCCACCCCACCACATGCTCCAGACCTCAACCTCCTTACCACAATCAACAGAACATGCTGGAGGGACAGGTTCATAACCGAGAGATTACCAATGCTCTGGAATAGACTTCCCACAAATGTCAAGCAGAGCACCTCACTGGCCCTCTTCAAGAGAAATTTTAATGAGTGGATGGGAAATAGAAAGTTCACCCTGAGGATCACTCCAGTGGCACTACTTGATAGAGACACTGGGAACTAACATTGGGTGGCACAATGCCAGGGCACTTCTATGGGCTAGGCTTGTAAAGGCTTCATGGCCATTAGCCTAGTACACACCTATGAACCTATATGTATAGCTAAAGATATATAGATAGATATAGCTAGATTAAAAAAAAAAAATATATATATATATATATATATATACAGATAGATACATACAGATATAGATAGATAGATAGATAGATAGATAGATAGATAGATAGATAGATAGATAGATAGATAGATAGATATGGGTCACTATCATTTGATCAAGTTTTCAGAAACTCAAACTCCATATGGTTGAGACCATGTGATTGAGTTTATGAAAACTCTAAGGTTTTGATTGGACAGCATAGTACAATGAGGATCGGGAAATGTACCCTTTCACTCCCTGTAGTGTGATCTTGGAGTTGATATATATCATTTGCAGGGGATGAGGGGGTACAGCCCCCTGCATGGAGGGTCCAGGGGGCTTTACCCCCTGCAAAAACATAAACAAGGTAGATTTTTGTGTGGTTTTTTTGTTATTTTTTGATGATCGTGTTTTTGGAAACTCGATCTTGCAGTCTTTTTGATATTAATTTTGAGTTTCTGAAAACTCAGTCATTTGACATTGTCCTAAATATATATATATATATATATATATATATATATATATATATATATATATATATATATATGTATATATATATGTATATACATATGTATGTGTGTGTGTGTGTGTGTGTGTGTGTGTATTGTATATTGGTATAAATAGATAAACAGATGTACTGATGTTTTGCTGAAACACCCAAATGTCAATGTTCACCGTGTGGACCAGAAAATGTTGACATTGCTCATGCCAACATGCTGCCAGACATGCACTGCGCAACAACCTCAGTCTATGCAAAAGAAAAAGTAAAAAAATATATATAACAACATTGAGGGAGATTCATAAAGGTTATCACAAAGTGTACTCTATATGTACACTTTGTGTAAACTTATTGAATTCAGAAACAGCCCTACCACAAGGTTTTTTCTGTCTTTTCACTCAAAAATGTTACAAAAAGTGTACACATACCTGTGGATTAAATAAACTCTGAGTAGGCTTTTTGCTAAGACTACATGCAGTTTACGTGTTTACATGTGAGAAGCAGCACTAATTGCACATGCATGCTGCTCACATCCTTTAAACATAAACAAGTGTGGTAGAAAACTTTTTCAGGCATACTGAGTAAAAGTTGTGTAAATGATCAGTATGGGTACACAGACTGCATTATAAATAAACAGTCAGGGGAAGTGTGTGTATTGAAAAGGGACACACACGTGAATTATAGGAATGAACACAGGGGAAAAGGACAGGTGAAACATGCTAATGTACAGCAGATGAGGCCATGTCAATGAAGACAATGGTAGCATGAACACTAATCACATATTGACATGTTACAGTACAGACTGCACAGATATTGCATATTATGTTATCACACAAGGTTACATATCAATGGAGAAAATTCTTTCTGATATAAGCATCCTGACATGAATGCTGGAGAGGACATCAAGGATGGTATATACAATATGGTTAAGGAGCATATCGTGAAGCTGTGCAAAATGAGTTGCCTGAATATGAATGTAATGGCAACACAGGTCTCAACCAAGTGGGACACACGGTAACAGGCTAATGGACAAAAGTAGACAGAAGCACACACAATCATGGACAATATCAGAATAATACCACCAGTAATGACATGTCTTTTAGATAACATCTGTGGTTGTGAGTGATCACAGATGATTCTGTAAGAATACACCTGTACAGCTATTATGATATATTAGCAATCTCTGAGGGGAATCAAGCATACCTTCCTCAAAATTTAAAATTTTTCAGAGATGTTAGGGGGGACACTGTCACACCTGTATTTGCAATTATAAACATTCCTGGCTAGTTGACGAGTGTGCATGCCATATATATGGCACAATCCACACTGTCTGGAATGTAACCCATGTGATCAATGTTGTCACTCAGCTATGCATTTACTGTGTGTATCAGAGGAACATGAATCGTGCACGCATCTTTTATAATATCATGATGGGGTTCCGCACCATAAACCAGGAATGCCTATGCAACAAAAAGAATACTTTGGTATGGACAATAAGATATGTGGGAGGTCACTGTGGCAAATGTGGTACACTTGAGTAACTCATCCCTGGAAGATGTGCTGTGAGGTACATGAAGAAGGGTGTAGTGTACTCAGTTACTGGTGTGATGAGGGTTGAGAGCTATGGCACTACAATTTCCTTTGATGTGGATGTCCCGCACATACTCATGAGTTGTGTTACATACAAGGGAGTAGTCACCATTCTGGGCACATGCTGGCAGAGCTTTGAATACCATCTACCTGAGTACACAGGTCACATACCAATTGGTCTGCTCATGGGGGTGTGCTGTCTATATTATAATTAGGTTGTGTATTTGCTTTTATTACATAACAAGTCCCCCAATAATTTTTATTCATGTCCTGTGTCTCCATGGCTGTGCCAGAAATCCTTTGTGTGTATTGATACTGTGTGTATTATACTAATATCACACTTGGATTCAATGATTGTCCACAATCTGCAGTCCTCCACAAAGCTGTTTGGAAAAGGATGCGTAAGTCATTCTAGACATTTGAGACTTAAATAATGACCAGTAAAGGGCTTAGCTCACAGCCTCGAGGTATGGACCTGATCACTGGACTCTAGATATAGGTCACTTCACACATTTCAATATATTTATCTGTAATGTATGTGATCCAGTGGTCTTGGACCTATAGGCATTTATGGTCACTTGTAATAGTGTCTCAGTAATACCTCAGTGTGGATTTCTGTCAAATGCTTTGGCAAGGTCAAGTTATGCAGGATGATAGTGTTGTCATCATGCATGACCTTGTTGACCTTCTTGAAGACATCAAACAGATGTAACAGATATGATGTAGCCAGAACAAATCAGACATATATTTTGCATTAATTCAGGATATTACCTGTGTCCTTTTAGAAAAAGTCCATGATGATTTTCTGGCCTACCTCACAGATGAGGAGATTCCCCCACAATCAGACAGATTCATGTTGATGTATGACATTCTATGGAAGCATAGTCCATCTGTAAGCTGTGTTGAAGTATGTATCCAACCATGTCTGGTAGTTCCATGTTTTGAGTCACACTATAGGCAACCTATGATGTTGTCACGGCCCATTGATTCTGTATTATTATCCATAGATAGTGCACAGATGTGTTTTCCTCCTTAGAATAGTAACTGAATAATGTCTACATGTATACTGTGACTGATGGCCAGTGGCGACAGGTGGTGAGTTGTGAAACAAACTGTCAGCTAGCAGATTTTCTATTTCCTCCTGTTGGGTACATCTGGTCACATCCACATGCAGATCTGTGCTTAGTTGTGTATTCCACTTAACATTTCACATTTATTGAAATAAATGATTTGCAAAAAGACATACAAATACAACCTTGGTCATTCATCACATTTCACACACTGGTACTATGCACACATTTGTACAACTGTACCAATGTCATGTACTTAAATCAACTGCAAGACATGTGCCTATATGTGTTTCATGGGTAAGCTGTGTCTGAGCAGCCTGATGCCATATCAGGACTTCTTTGTGGCTCATGCATAACATCCTGACACAAATTCTAATAGTAACACAATGGTGCTGCTGACCACCTCAATAATCCTTGGGTATAGCAAAGCAATTGCACATACAGTGAATTCTCCAGTGTTGTAATTTTATCAAAATAAGTGATACATTGTTTGTGTATATCACAGCATAGCAACATGTGTATGAGACAAGACTTATGTAATCATGTAATCAATATGAGCTTATATTGATGAGTGTCACACGACATATAATGATGGTATGTAGACACATGCATGCCTATGCCATACTGCAAGTGTCACTGTGATGGTGGAATATGAACTGTGCAGATGGTTGATCTGCTTCACTACAACACATGTCCTAATATGCCAGCAATATACATGCAAGTACATCATACCATGTCAGCAGTTCTTGGGGGCATATTACTACAGCTGTCATAGAAGGAGCATGTACTGCAATGAAGTCAGTGGCCATCAGTATATTAGCTCATATCACAGACTGTAATACCCTGTTGTAGCCATAATGTACAACCACACCTCAGTACAGTACATGTCAGTGACAGCAACCAACTGTTCATAGGGTCATAGGACATTATTAGACTAATGTCCAACATCACATGATATCCTAGCCATTATTATACCATGTGAATAAAAATCCCAATATCTATATTATAAAAGACAGTAAGACCATTGCGCACAAGTGTATATTTATTTGATTGCATTACATCTTGCCTCTGTCCATATGGGATATGTGCACCACACCATGACATAATTAACAATCACACAGTCAGTGCTCTGAAGATGGCTTGCAGAGGCTCATGGAAGGACACTGCTTTATGATGTGTATATGAATATTTCACATGAGGACAGCCTCTATTCCTCTGCAGGAAGGATGTCATGTGGCCAGAGGAAATAGTAGGATACATAGGGCTATGTGGAAGATATCCCAAGTGGTAGTGAAATGAAGAGCTATTCCAAAGATCATGCTATGACTATAATGTCCCACCAACTGCACACACATAAGTAGATTGGGCCTGATTAGAACATTACACATGTGTAGGCATAGACTATGAATGTCATGCAATGTCATAGTAGCAACATCACATATGTCTTACTGTAACACTGTCACATTGAACTTTATGGTGTATGATAGTATTATTGTATGCTGAGGAGAACATGTTGGAGGGAGCATAGGGCATGGATGTGGGGCTGCTACTGAGGAGGATTGGACATAGCTGTGGACTCACATATTGTTCTAAAATTGACACTATAGTGATTGTTAAATACAAACACAGTTGACTGTAGTAAGAACAGAACTCCTACTTAACTGTTTAAAGAGCACAGATATTAGCACAGACACCACAGCAGAAGTCTGCCTTTTATAGTCCTGGAGAATATTTTATGGCTGATGACATCAGCAGAGTCTGGTGAGAAAAGGATGATAATAGCAGTGTCCCACATGCAGGAGTAAAATGGTCTCTTCAGTGAAAACCAAATGAATAAACACATATGTCAGTTGACTGCTATGAGAACAGAAACCTACCTAAGTACACCACCTAAAGAACTCAGTGTTTAGCACAAGCACCACAGTTCAAATCTGGCTTGGAAAGTGTTGGATGACACTTTATAAGTGATTACATCAGCAGTGTCTGGTGAAAAGAGGATGGTAATAGCATTTTCCCACATGCAGCTGTAAAATGGCATTGAGTAGAGAACTCAGTATTTAACTCGTTCCACAACACAAATTTAACTTGGAGAGTGTAAGACAGCACTTTACAGGTGATGACATCAGCCATGTCTGGTGAGAAGAGGATGGTAATGGCATTGTTCCACGTGCAGGTGTACAATGGTCTCTTAACCAACTGAAATAACACACACACACACACACACACACACACACACACACACACACACACACACACACACACACACACACACACACACACACACCAGTTGACTACAGTGAGATTAGAACCCCTACCTAAGTACACCAACCAGAGAGCTCAGTACTTAATGCAAGTACAACTGCACAAGGCTGACTTTTACAATGCTGCAGGACAATTTAAAGTGGATGACATCAGCACTGGCTGTTTGAGACATTGGGCAGCCTGAATGAAATGGATGTGAAGGCAAGTAGAACTGTCAAAATATTGGTACTCCATGAAATTGTACTAATGATTGCTGGATACACAGTTATGCCCTTCTAACTAGACTGACACACACACACACACACACACACACACACACACACACACACACACACACACACACACACGCACACACACACACACACACACACACACACACACACACACACACACACACACACACACACTCACACCAGTTGAATACAATGAGATTAGAACCCACCCAAGTACACTGACTAGAGAACTCTGTACTTAATGTAAGCGGCATGGCACATGTATGACTTTTACAATGCTGTAGGACAACTTAATGCAGGTGACATCATTACTGGATGTTATTGAGAAGCTGTTGGAAGGTCTGTCTGAAATGGATGGCTAGCCATGTACGACTGTCAAGATATTAAAGATCTGGATGTTACCAGACTGATGAATTTGTAAATTGTAGTATTTTTCTGTTGTTTTTCCAATGTGCAGGCATACCCTAAAAAGACAGCTTTGCAAACTATATGCAAACAGCTGTCCACATTGATAAAGTATTGGAAAATCCAAATGTGTATTGTCAGTATAAAGATGTGCATGGTATATAAGAAATCATTTTTTATTTCTGTAGTGTACTTGATATATTTAGGAAAAAGTACTGAGAGACAGAGTTTTAAGCACATAAGTGAATGTATTACATGGCTACAGTGTCATAGGTGAAGGCATTACATGGCTACAGTGTAAATATATGTTCTTTCCTTAAAATTGCCTCCCCCTTTCTTTGTGTTTTTACATTTACTTTCATGGCTGAAGACTAAATGGGCATCAAACAACAATAATTCATGCTATTGTTCAATTTCCATAGTGCACCATTAAGCAGCTGGTTTGTACAATGGATGGCAAAGTGTTTGTGCATATGAGATGCACACTTATACTGCTTTGCCCATTTGCTTGTAGTTAAGTGATGAGCAAACACAAGTCTCTGCTTCATTGATAAAATTATGAGAGTTGCATTAGTTTGACTAACTCCGCACAAGCATATTAAGTAGAGAGGCAATGCAATAAGCAGTATGGTTAGTACTGAGTTAAGAAACACACCTGCTGCTTAGCTGACACTGTGGCAGCAGGTGTAAATGCGTTAAGATTTGCTTTTTGAGCCTATATGATACGTTTCAAATCCAGATGTGTCTAATATTTTAAATATGCATTTATAACACAATTAAACAATTCTTTATTCTATTTTCATTGTGTATTACCTTAGTGCAGAATGTTACAGCAACATGGCATGGAAGCAACTCCATCAGTAAAGAGCTGTTTACCATTGTTTGGCATTGCTGTGCATTGCCAAACTCTGCACAAACACAGAGGACAAAAAGTAAAGGGCATCATTGGGTTGTTTCCAATTATGTATGTGGTGTGTGATTCTATTTTTTGACCAGATTAATGGTATTAAAATGGGGTAGTTAGGAAAGTGGTGAAATGTGGGGGGGCAAGCAGAGGGAAGAACAAAGGGAAAGCAATATAAGAAAGTGCAGGAGGGAGGTAGGAAAGAACAACAGCAATCCACTTCATCAATGGAATATTAGCTGAATTTAGACTGTCACCTCAACAAAGAGGAGTGACAACAACACAGCCAATTGGACTGAATCAAATGTGGTGAGAAGACACTGTGTTAATTGAAGAGCTATGTATGGGACGATATTTTTTTTGTGGGACAGCTGCCCATTTTATTTATTTATTTTTTTTTAACTTCAGGAAGAGAGGTATGTTGGCTTAGGGGGGTCTATATTATATTGTCGAAAACCGACAATATCGAAGTTGATACTGTCAACATGATAATAGCAAAAGCGCACATCGAACGTGTAAATGGAAATCTCTGTAAGGGGAGATTTCCATTTACTGCAATGTAGTGCAGTCTCAGAGTTGGTATATTTAAGTAGCGGGGGGTGTGGGGTATGCAGCCCCCATGTGGGGGTGCATGGGGACTTGCCCCCCTGCTTAAACCCATTAGGGTACTTTTTTCTTTTCTTTTTGGTTGTTTTTATAAGTTCAATGTTTGAAGACATCGACCATATGGTGTCGACCATATGGTGTTCGATGTCTTCAACCATTAATCTTATAATATAGACCCGGGTAAGGGATGTAGGTATTTCTGGGTCAGGTAAGTAGGGTTGGTGAGGAAGCAGATGCAAACAAATAGGATAAACAATACAAGACGCAGGAACAGTGAAGAACATGATCATGATTGGGGTTAGGGAGGGGACAACAGGTGCCCATGCCCATCAAACATGGGGACAGTGCGAATCTAGTCCTTACCCACAGGACTGCGATCACCATCCCCTTATTCCACTGGCTGTTTGAGTGCTTCATGTTTTCTCCTATGGACCATAAAAGAGAGCATCTTCTCCATCTGCTGTAGGAATGCACTAATGGTACTGTGCATGACTCTATGCACTAAGCCTGGCAACTCCTGAGGGATGATAAAATCCCCACCTCCACCAGTCCTCCTAGAGGGTACCACAGCATCAGCTGCCAGGATAGTGCTACCTGATTTGCAAGGCCCAGGTAGTGTGGGGGCAGCACAGACTTTACTACCAGGTTGAATCCAAGATAGCCTGGGCATCAGTGCAGGAGCAGGTGGAGTGGGACAGACTGAGCTAGGGGGTTGGCCTACTTTCCTGTGATGTAAAGCATTTTGTGATTTTTCAGATATGTATGACATAGAAATGTTTTGGCCACACATACAAAAAATAAAAAAAGAAAGATAAGGGTTGGGTTAAGAGAAAAAAAGAGATATTTAGTACCAGCATATGTGACTTACAATGTATTTCCACACTAATAAAGTATTGATCTCTACTTTTACATTTAAGTATACTTCTTAACAACTACAAACTATCACTAATGATTGCTCAAAGTCATCCTTGCAATGTGCATATATTGCACATATACTTGGTCATACTATACAGATTAAGTTAACAGCAGGGCATTTATGCCACTTCTATTAAAATTATTATGTAATACTTTTAAAGATTTTACTATATATTTGCTATTAGTGGCATTTGAACCCACAACGTCTGACTACAATATTAGACTTGACTCCTACAGTTGGCTTGTCCTACAGACTGAACCATGCATGTTTGTTTTTACAGTTAGGATATGCATGCTTAATTTGCTACTTCTGTATAGAAGAACAATACTTTAGCTAAAGTAATAGTTATGTTGTGCTGCAGACATACCCCTTGCTTCTCACAGTCTCTCTAGATGCTCAACATGGACCTCCATATTCATCATTATCTCTTGGTTGGCTGTGGAATAAAAAGAAGAGAGCAACAGAAAAATGTTAAGCACACCAGTCTTGCATATATGCAGCTGCCTGTCTAATTTTAATCCTCTGTATCTGTATACTTACACAACTGTGGGATGTCAGCAGTCCTAAACTCATCCAGCCACTGGTTGAGTATATCCTTCTTGTGCCTTTTGAGGTCATTATAGCGACGCCTACACTGTTCTCCAGCACATAAACTCCTAGTCGCACTGGAGATACCTTTGGCAAGACTATTCCATGCATCAGACTTGTAGTATGAGCTGGTATAGTCGCCCTGCAAGGGCCTTCAGCTGTGGGACTTTACAAGGAGTCCATTAAAGACTCTCAACTCCTCCCCACCCTACTTCTGCATCCTAAATTGGACACCTTACTTACTATATCCAGCCATATCCAATCAGGGAAAACAGCAATGGTTAACAGTGATTTCCCACAAGTGTGTTTTATCACATTTACTGCTAGTGCGCAAACCGGAACAACAATGCCAGCCATGTTTGCATGATGTTAAATGGAGAGTAACAGTGTCAAACTGAGAGGGAAGCAGTTTTTGAAATAGGAAGGTTAATCTAACAGTTGGCATTAGTTGATGGGGTGGCTGCTACTGTAACTCTTAGTTGATTCAACTTTGCAGATACATTTTGAAGCAGACATTTTATGATCTGACACTTTTTCTGTGTGGCTTTACACACTGATAAAATAATTTTGCAGAACATAGGATTCAGTCCTATGCATTAAAGACAAAACTGATTCTTCAATATAGGTGATTTTTCATTCTCGCCACGGAAGAAATGTTTGTTGCTCATGAATCATATATAAATACACATGACAGAGTGAGGTATTTACCATGTATGTGTGTGACCTGTCAAGGTTCTGGTTTACACATCCATGTGCATTTGACTATCATTCAGGTCTGAAGGCCATCCAAGGCCAGAGAAGACAATTAGAATCAGAACATTGGGTATACCCTCTGTCATACATATAATTTATATGAGCTCCACTGCTGTACATACATATTGTTATTTATAATTATGTTTAATTTTTTTATTTGTTTTTTTTTAAGTGAGTGGGCAAGCATTAATTATATTGTGATTGCTCTAGAACAGAACCCTGCCTCACATGTATTATCAACATTTACTTATACCAGCACCAAGAGGGAAGGCTGGACTACAACTCTATTTTTATAGTCATTACTGTGCACAGTGCCTATTGCAACTGAGACCTTTTTTGTCAGAGCTGCTTATTACATATATGTATATATGTATATATATATATATATATATATATATATATATATATATATATATATATGTATATATATATATATATATATATATATATATATATATATATATATATATATATATGTATATATATATATACACACATTAAAGAGTCAATTGTTTAAACATGTTAAACTTGTATGTGTGTGACATGACACTTCAGAAAAAAATGTTTAATTATAGAACCATAATTCTTAGATAGATATAGATATATAGATAGATAGATAGATATAGATATACATATAAAGATAGAGGCAGAGATATATAGAGGCAGAGATATAGATATAAACATATGATACCCTGTATATGCTCAATGCACCTGCTGCAGGCAGTTATTGTTTGATTACTGTTTTCATGTTAATTGTAATATAAAGTAAACTGGAGCAACAGGAATAAAATTTTGGTCTTTGCTGGATTAGAGCCGAGGTTCACCTGTATTGCAGCCCTACACTTATAACAGCTGCCACAGAAACAGTTAAGAAACAGCTGTATATTTTCATATTCATTATTAAGTATGTGTGCTAACTGCTATGCAACACTGCTTAGCATGTTTACTTGATGGCAAAAATAAAGGATACAATGTATCCATTTTAAAATTGTCTACTGCCTGCTTCCTGTCTGCAGATGTTCTAGGTCTGCAGGTGTCGGGGAAGGTTGCTAACCACAGCACAATGCCACTTAGCAGATTTGCGTGATGAAACACAAAAGATGCAACAAAGTATACGTTTTGAAATCTAGAATGTCTGCATCCTGTCTACCTCATGTATGGGCCATTAGGCCAGCTTTGTGTGAAGGTAAGTGATGAGCAAATATGGCAAGCGAGCTCATTTTGTTTTATCCATGGGAGCAGTGTTTATTAAGTTTCATCCTTAAAAAACAAATGTGGGACTAGAACCATTAATTACAAATAGCATATTCTGTGTGGTTCACCATTTTAGCAGGTGTGCTATACACACGTGATTCGCAGGAGTAGTTAATGTAGTCTTTACCATAGAAGTACATTACCTGACATTTATTCTATTTATTTATCCATTTCCCCATGTTTGTACTACGATGCATGCCAAGCAAATAGTGATATTAAAAAATAACAAAAAAATAAACATTACAAAATAAATGTTTGTACATGTGAAAGATTTTTGCACAAGTCTGGATTTGAACCATCACACCAATGAACCTCCAAAACACAATAAGGGTGTCTTACTCCTCTTTGCCACAGAAACAACTTTGCAGTTGGAATGCAAATCATTGTGAATGCAAGCAAGTCCCATTTCATCTACAGTATTAACAAGATATATAACATTTGTAGACTCTCAGTTGTTTGTACATGTGTTAGTTACATATTTAGTGCAATGACTGATCATACAGCCATTTATGATTATTATTTTTTTTTGCTCAAATACTTTTTATTAATTTTCAAATAATTCCGTTGTATAATAATCTTAATACATTTTCTGAAAAATGGAACAATATTATTAACATTATACAATATTTACAAATGGCCTGAAATTTAATTATTATATTGATCAGTCTATTCAAAGTAACACCGTATTAATGTGAGATCATTTGTTCCTTTTTCTTTCATCTTCATTAAGAGTTTCAGTTCAAGTTTAGTGTCTCGATGAGTGATAGTATTATTTTCCCATGGATTCTTGTTCCATTGTCTTTGTGCTATTCTTAGTTCTTTAACTCTGGTTTCCGACAATGTAGTTTCCTTCAATATTGACAGAAATTCTTTAAATGCTGGTTCCAGATTTGACTTCCATTTTCTAGCATTTGCTAGAATGTTCCAAAGTAAGTAGAGATTGCTGTTATTTAATTCTAGATTTTCATTAACATTTAACAAAATTAGAGCTTTACTTACTATAAATGTATCTGAAAATATGGCTTGTATAAAGTTGCTGACATCTTCCCAACATTTTTTAACTTTAATGCAGTCATGGAATACATGTATCCAATCTGCTTTACAATTTTCCAAACATCTCCAGCATATAACATTATTAGAGGTGTTACATTTTTTAATCTATTTGGAGTAAAAAAAGATCTATGCAGGAATTTTCATGTGTAAATTCTCCAGAATTGCATGTTGGATGTCAATTTAACAGAATTTAGTATTTTGGTTTTATTTTCCAAGGATAAATTTATTGAATGACCTTTTTTTATATGATTCCAAAATTTTTGATTGATTTTAACTCTATAATTTATTAAAATTTTATATAATGTTGATGTCAAATTTTCCCAATTTTGATTATTATATACTATTTCATATAAATGAGTTATAAGTATAGGTCTAGCTCTAAATTGTTAATTATTCTGCATAGATCTTGTGAGTATTGTAATATACTTTGTAATAATACCCAATCTGATGTAGAGACATTATAAGTTTTTATTATAATTTGACTATCCAAAACCTTATGTTCATTAATGCATTGTTGCCAGCAAATTAATCGTTTCTTTTGCCAAGTAATGAAAACCGTCCTATGCATTTTGTTTGGAAAATTTCTTGTTACATTGAAAGGATATAAAAGTTCTAGCCATAACTTTATATCTGTATTAGAAATTACAAATCTTCTAAATGAATTATATATATCATTTAAGTATTTTAGATTAGTAGGTTTTGTTAGATTGTATTGAAGGCTAGCGCATAAGATACGCCATGGTTTATTAATATGATTGTCTATCATTAAATTCTTTATAATGGTATTTTCATTTGAATAAATAACAGTGTGGAGAGATTACCAGTTATAAGAATAGCACGGATCTATCCAATTTATAATTATTTTAAAAATGGGGGCTCTAATATAAGTTTCAAGATCTGGGAAATTGATTCCACCTAGTTTCCAAGGTCTAGTGTGGTGTGTAAGAGCTATTCTGTTTTTATTAGGATGCCAGAGAAATCTTAATAATGTATTTATTTCTTTAAAAAAATATTTGTCTGGTATTACTGGAATGGCTTGTGCTATATATAGTATTTTTGGGAATAATATCATTTTTATTACTTGCAATCTATCTTCAAATGTTATATATATTTTATTCCATTTTATTATATTTGACTTTATTGTGTCTATGATTTCCCTATAATTTATGTTTAATATTTTTTCTAATGTTGTACTCAATGTTATACCCAGATTGTTTAAAGTGAGAGTTTGTTTACCAATTATATGATTATCCTCTATTTGAAAATCTTTTTTTATTCAATATCATAAAATTTGATTTCATTTTGTTAAAATGCAGTCCTGAAATCGAATAAAATTTTTCAACTTGTATATCTAATTCTTTTAATGAATTCTTTGTGGTAAGAAGTATATCATCTGCAAATAATATTATTTTTAAATTATATTGATTATATAAGTTTATACTCTGGACAGAGGAAGGACGACAAGGAGACATGGTGGTGGAATGAGGAAGTACAGGAGAGTATACAGAGAAAGAGGTTGGCAAAGAAGAAGTGGGATTGTCAGAGAGATGAAGAAAGTAGACAGGAGTATAAGGAAATGAGGTGCATGGCAAAGAGAGAGGTGGTGAAGGCTAAGGATAAGGCATATGAAGAGTTGTATGAAAGGTTGGACACTAAGGAGGGAGAAAAGGACCTGTACGAATTGGTTAGACAGAGGGACCGAGCTAGGAAAGATGTGCAGCAGGTAAAGGTGATAAAGGATGATGAGGGAAGCATACTCACAAGCGAGGAGAGTGTGTTGAGGAGATGGAAAGAGTACATTGAGGGGTTGTTGAATGAAGAGAATGAGAGGGAGAGAAGGTTGGATGATGTAGGGATAGTGAATCATGAAGTACAATGGATTAGGAAGGAGGAAGTAAGGATAGCTATGAAGAGAATGAAGAATGGAAAGGATGTTGGCCCAGATGACATACCTGTGGAAGCATGGAGGTGTTTAGGTGAAATTGCAGTGGAGTTTTTAACCAGATTGTTTAATGAAATCTTGGAAAGTGAGAGGATGCCTGAGGAATGGAGAAAAAGTGTTTTGGTACCGATTTTTAAGAATAAGGGTGACGTGCAGAGCTGTAGTAACTACAGAGGGATTAAATTGATCAGTCACAGCATGAAGTTGTGGGAAAGAGTAGTGGAAGCAAGGTTAAGAAGGGACGTGATGATTAGTGATCAGCAGTATGGTTTCATGCTGGGAAAGAGCACTACAGATGCAAAGTTTGCTCTGAGAGCGTTAATGGAAAAGTACAGAGAATGTCAGAAGGAGTTGCATTGTGTTTTTGTAGACTTGGAGAAAGCATATGACAGGGTGCCTAGAGAGGAGTTGTGGTATTGTATGAGGAAGTCAGGAGTGTCAGAGAAGTATGTAAGAGTGGAACAGGATATGTATGAGGGTAGTGTGACAGCAGTGAGGTCTGTGGTGGGAGTGACAGATGCATTTAAGGTGGAGGTGGGGTTACATCAAGGATCAGCTCTGAGCTCTTTCTTATTTGCAATGGTGATGGACAGGTTGACAGATGAGATCAGACAGGAGTCCCCGTGAACTATGATGTTTGCAGATGACATTGTGATCTGTAGTGAGAGTAGGGAACAGGTGGAGGAGACCCTGGAGAGATGGAGATATACTCTAGAGAGAAGAGGAATGAAGGTCAGCAGGAATAAGACAAAATATATGTGTGTGAATGAGAGGGAGGATAGAGAAATGGTGAGGATGCAAGGAGTAGAGGTGGCAAAGGTGGATGAATTTAAATACTTGGGGTCAATAGTTCAGAGTAACGGTGAGTGTGGAAGAGAGGTGAAGAAGAGAGTACGGTCAGGATGGAGTGGGTGGAGAAGAGTGTCGGGAGTGATTTGTGACAGATGAGTACCTGTAAGAGTGAAAGGGAAGGTCAACAAGAGGGTAGTGAGACCAGCTATGTTATATGGGTTGGCAACAGTGGCATTGACAAAAAGGCAGGAGTTTGAGCTGGATGTGGCAGAATTAAAGATGTTAAGATTTGCACTGGGTGTGACGAGAGTGGACAGGATTAGGAATAAGTATATAAGAGGGTCAGCCCAGGTTGGAAGGTTTGAAGACAAAGCCAGAGATGCACGATAACGTTGGTTTGGACATGTGCTGAGGATGGTTGCTGAGTATATTGGGAAAAAGATGCTAAGGATGAAGCTACCAGGTAACAGGAAAAGAGGAAGGCCTAAGATAAGATTTATGGATGTGGTGAGAGAGGACATGCAGGTGGTTGGTGTGACAGAGCAAGATGCAGAGGACAGGAAGAAATGGAAACAGGTGATCTGCTGTGGAGACTCCTAATGGGAACAGCCGAAAGAAGATGATGATTATATAAGTTTAAACTCTCTATTTTGGGATTATTTCGTATTGAGATAGCAAGTATTTCAATGGCTAATGCAAATAATATGGGGGACATGGGACAACCTTATTTTGTGCCTTTAGTCAATGTTATTGATTCAGAGGTGAAAGGTCCTAATTTTACATATGCTAAATTGTTTTTATATATGTTCTTTATTAATGAGATGAAGGAACTAGGAAACTCATAATACTCTAATATCTTAAGCAAGAAATTCCAATTTAAGGAGTCAAATGCTTTCTCTATATCCAATGTAATTATTAAGGCTTCTTGTTTTTTCTCTATTTAAATAGTCAATAATAGTATTCTTTGTATATTATCATAGGTACGCCTATTATGTATAAACCCTGTTTGATCTTCATTTATAATTTTTGTCATATATTTCTTAATTCTATTGACTAAAATAGCCATAAAGATTTTATAATCATTGTTGAGCAATGAAATTGGTCTATAGGAGCTGCATTTTGATGTATCGTTATTTTCTTTTATTATAGGAGTAATTAATGAGTATCTCCAAGATGGTGGAATGCTATTGTATGTTTGTATTTCTATTAAAGTTTTTTGGAAGACTGAGATTATGGATGATGGAAATATTTTGTATATTTCGGCTATGATGCCATCCATTCATGGAGCTTTATTGTTTTTGCTTTCTTTAATTTTCTCTGAAATTTCTTTATAATTAATTTGTTTTTGAAGCTCTAATTTTAGATTTTCTGGAAATGTTTTAATCAGTTCGGGTTTTAAATCTAAATTAAAGATTTTTGTTTGATTTCCTTCTTTCTTATAATGTTCCGTAAAATGATATTTAAAAGCATCTAGTATATCACTTATGTCTGACACCTTCTTATTCTTCTTTCCTTCATGTATGATAGTTGTAATGTTATTTCATTTAGATTGTACTTTGACTCTTATCGCCAGGTTGTGCATATGTTTAGGAGAAACAGCATATGAGTTTAATTTTAATCTTTCTAGTGCTAGATTAGTTTTATGTGTTAAAATTTCATTGAACTTCTCGTGCAAATCATTAATCTTCCTCTTATTAGTAAGTACATTTGTTAAATTATTATTATTTATTTTTATAATTTGATTTTGTATATTAAGTAATTCTGATTCCCATTCTTTTAGTTTATTTTTGTGCCATTTGATAATTTTACCATAAATATAGGCTTTTAAAGTGTCCCATATCATGACTATGTTGAGTTCATTAGTAAGATTAGTGTCTAAAAAGAATTTCATTTCTGAGAGTAACCAAGGTTTAAATTCTTTTAGCTTCATAATATATGCTGGAATTCTTGTCATTTGTATTAATTTCTTAAAGTTTGTTTGAATATTAATAAGAATTGCTCTATGATCTGATAATGATCATGGTATTATTGTGAAACTATTTATCTTCTCAACAAGGTCTTGTGCAACAAAAATTTTATCTATTCCTGTTTGGGTTGTAAATCTGTGATCCTGGTGCAAAAATAACAGTGAGTTGCTCTCTTTAAATTTGAATGTATCTATTAAATTATGATTTTCAATCCATTTTTGAGTAGCTTCGCTATAGGGGTTATACATAGATTTCTTTTATTAGTGGTCTCAGAGTTATCAAGAATACAATTAAAGTCACCTCCTATTATCAAACTACCTTTATATGTTTTACTAATAAAGTCTAGCTGTTTCTTTGTCGTACCTTTTCCTATTCCTGGAAACTAATATATTTTATTATAAATAGTGTTATAAGTCCCTCTTTATTTTCATAGCTATAAAGAATTTGGGGATTAATAATATTTTTTCTCCATAGTATCCTGACTCCTCTTGTTTTGGTTTTATATGATAAGTGTGCTATCATTGTATATTCATTTGGATTCCATAAGTGCTTTTCATCAGATTTAAAGTGAGTCTCTTGAAGAAATATTATTTGTGCTTTGTTTAATTTTAAATATTTTAGTAGGTTTGATCTTTTTTTGGATTATTTAAACCATTTATGTTCAGTGAAAGTAATGTTAAGTCCATATTTTTTGTTGATTTTCATGTTTGAAAATAGTTGTAGTTATATTCGAATATATTTTGTAGTATTGTATTTGGAACAGATTTATCCTTATTTCCTGTATCATAAATAGACTGAATCTCTTTTGTAATACTGTTATATTAATGTTCATTTCATGCCATAATAAAAAGTGAAATTTAAGTTAAGTAAAATTATTTTGATTAATATAGTCCTTACTTTCAATCTTCCCCCATCACACATGGAATGATATACATTCCTAACCTGATAGATACAAAAAAAAATATCTACTAGATTAACTCTCATATTTGATAGACAGATTTTCTTATGCTCCATTCTTGTATTATTAGAGACCTTTGAGTTTATAGACTAGTATATATTGAATATTTATGATTCTACATATTTTGTACATAGTGAAACACTAAACTAGATGTAAGTTAAAGCCATATATGTAAAGATATTCCTTATTATGAACATATAATAACCTACTATCACATTGCTTAGTATTCTCATCTCAGATAAGTTGAATCCATTATCAAGTTGTTCTAATGTCTTCTTTTCCCTTTCTCAGTCTCCTTTACATATAAGAACAATTTGCAAAGACATACATATATATTTTATAATATACTCTTTTCATTGAACCATTCAAAGTGACTGACTAATATCAGTTTTAAGAGCATTTCTGAATCTGCTGTAGTTATATATTTTCTATATATGTACATGACATAATTATTATCATGGTAATATATGCATCATATGTTCAAATTAATCATTTAAAAGAAGATGATATATGGATTCTTTTCCAAACATATATTGATTGTTGTGAAATCTAGTTTACATAAACATATCAAAATTTAAAAGATTCATTGAATGATATATCCTTATAATTTTCCCACGAACCAAAAAATTGTATTACATATACAGTTGTAGTATTGTTTTTCACCAAAAGAATATACAATTTTTGTCAGTGTAAACATAAGGTAAAACTCTACAAACTAGTTATTGTTCTAAAAATAATTTTAAACTCATAAATGACTTGTTATATCAATGTTTCATTGACTATTTGATTATATACTTCAACCTGTAGTTTATAATGCACATTAGATTCTTGCAAATATTAGAAATCCTTTGTCTTTTCATATAATTCATAAATTCAATATGTAGATTTTACTATAAGTTCAAGATACATTTTATAATCATTTTATAGAAGGCTCATTTCATTTATTCATTCAAATATGACAGATTAAATTTTCTGTCAATAAAGACTATTAAACCTTCAAACTTTCTATTTAGAATATGCTTATTAATTGAAATATATCAGATTCAGTATACCTACTGAGGTGTATTGTATTTTTTTATCTTTTGTACAGTTTAGTTATGGAAGAGTAAGTGTGTTTCTATGCATGACAGAATGTGAATTAAATTTCCAAATAAAATGTATAAATACTATAACTAGTATCAATTAAAAATGATATGTCTGTATTCGTACATGTGTGCACTGTCAAATATAGCCATGAAGATTATAAACTTATTTGTGTGTAGTCACTTATTTATGTTTGTTTCTGTGCTTATCCGCATATTTGTAGGTTACAAAGACATGCATCTGGAGCCTTTCTCCCTGGGCCTCCGCTCAAAATTGGCTTTGTTCCAAGTCGGGCTTTCCCGGTTAACAAATGATAAAATAAAAAAAATAAAAAAACACATACAGACATATATTTTCATGTTTGAAATTTGTGGAGCAATAAAAGGTATAATACAAAGATCAATGAATTTATTTTATGTCTGAGATCTGGTGCTAAAGAATTGCCTTGATGAGTAATAACTGTGTTGTTGAAGGTCTGCTTATCTGTTTTAAAAAGGTATGTTTACAACTTACAGCAATTAGTCTATGAGTAATGAAACCATATGGATATGAAAATCAAATTTAGTATGAATGTTAGTAGATAGTCAGTGATGAAAGTCTCTTATATGTCATTATGGATTTGTGTCTATTTAAAATATTTAACAAAATACCTCTAAGTGTCTTGATGTCATTGTACTTGAAGATTTTATCTCCCATCTGATCACTCTGGCACACATGTGACCATTGTCTACAGATTCTATTTACATATCCTAACTAGTGCTTTCTTTCTGCAGAAGCTTAGATGCAGAGACTGCACTGCCTTGAGGCATCACCTAATATTATAGAAGTAACTGTAAGAATGAAAATTTTATTTTGTAAGACATGTCTTAGAATACTAGGAAACTCAATGTGTGCCAGTAATAGAAAATTTCCATTGTAAACTTGTTATGACATATCTCTGTGAAGGACAGTTCCCTGTCTTACTTTAATAGACTCTATAACAATGACATCACTTTTCCAAACTGTTATCTAGCCTTGTAGTTCACAGTGCTTACATTCTCATTCAAGGTTAGTTGAAAGACTATATCCACTTATTTATTCATCCTTCCCTTTAACTGAGTTTCTATAACTCTTACAGAGTTATTTTACTGTATTTTCTTAAACTAAATAAACTTATTTCTTCCTATTGTTTGGGCTTGTCTATTATTACATATTTTCAGTTAATGGGGTAGTACTCAAAATGAGCGGTCAATGTATGCATGTAATGGTAAAATATGATGGACTAATGCATCGCTTCAATTGCCCTCCTATACTATATATCTGATCAAGCAGAAATGCTATGTAGCATTACCAGAAAACAGTGGTTTTCCTGATCATTATTGATGATTATTGTGAAAGTGCTATACCTTTTATAAATGTAATTTCTTCATCATGAATGATAAGATTATTAGAGTAAAAGTACCATAATTTGACTGAAATTCATGTAGATGTTTTTAGACTATACAATTTCTGTTTAATCTGACCACTATTTATAAACTAACTCAAAACTTTCCGTTTTCACACTAAACAGTCTATATTGATTTAGAGCTAAATGACAGCTTGCTGCGTCATACTTTCTATAAGTTTGGCAAACAGGAAGACATTCTTGACAGTTTATACTGCTTGACAAACATGAATATTGGATCGAAGTATGCCTAAAAAGATTTCAAGAATGTTATGCATGCAATTCATTGTAATTTTCTAGCAACATGTTGGATCTCTTCTACGAGGCAGCAGGAAAAGGTGCGGATGATGCAAGCCCATTGCCAATCATCCTCCGCTATGTTTTACCCTGCGGTCATCATTGCACTATAGTGAATTTCCTAACATGTATATATCTGTCAGGGAGCATACACTGACAATGAGGGCAAATGACATTGTCAAATAGTAACCTCCATTAAGAAGGGTGAATGAAGATGGTCAGAAAGTCTTAACAGGGCTGCTGCCAATATATACACTTCATCTGATGTGAGTGCTTTTTTTTTTTTTTTTTCCTTCTTTCTACTTTTGCTCATCCCTTCCCTCTGGCATTGTTACTGATGCGGTCCCATGTGAGTAGTAACACAAATCAAAAGCAGGAAAACCATTAAGTACTGAGTCGGCATCAATCACCCATCCCAAGTGCCGCTCAGCTAAAGTAAAAGCACCAAGATCTCTTTTCACATTGCATTCTACAATTGCTATAGTCCGAAAAAGACAGATTTCACTCGTACTATATAATTTTTTCTCCTCCCCTTAGTGGCTCTACACTGAATTCTCTTCACTTTCATTCTTTTTGCATCACCATACCCTAGCAGAGCTTAAGCACAAGCTACTAAGACTACTATGATGTTGAGTGACTACAAGAATGCTGTTTGTGTGTTCGCAAGTGCATTTGACAGTTATATGAGCTCGCGGCTTCTTGTAGACAGCTGTTATTTTTCCACATTCTCGTCAGATAGTTCGTGTTTGGAAAAAAAAAAAAAGGGAAATGATGCTTTAAACTGAAACAATAAAATGTTCGACATCAAGGGAAAGTAAAAAATTAATAACTCTTCATTCAGTTTTCGCGCTTACAATATTACCCTCCTGTCATCATCACAAACAATTATATAGCTACTATATTTATATTTTTTATTAATGATAACAGTTTTTTGTCTGACGTTTTATATTTACATGAAACCTAATGGTTATAAATACCTATATGTATTATATGTCAATATTTCTTGATGGAAACATTCAAATCATTCACTGTTCCTTTCTTTCCCCTCTCTACTCCCTGTTTATGATTCTATCCCATCAAGACTGTCAATTTGATTAAAAATGAGTTCTTTAAGAGATACAATTTTTATAGTATTACACATCTATATTTGTTGTGGATGTTTTGTGCTAATTAATTGGTATAAGCAGTTTCATTTTATGATAAGTAGAGTTAGAAACATCACTATATTATAGAAGAAAAGCAGGAGAATAATAAACTAGATTATGATTAATAAACAATTAAAATAAATAAATGTACATAATTTTAGTTTCAGTCCTTTTAGTGTATATTTCATTTTTAGTAGATTCTTTGAGAGTATTTAAGCTTTTTGTATTTTTTATTTCAGTTCTTTGTTTCTTCTTTTTTACATCAGTCCAGGAATTTTTTTCTTGGGATCTTTTCAATGAATTAGATGTTGACCAGTGCATTTCTTCTGGAATTGTGATTATATTATTATTCTTGATAAAGGAAGATGCCTCTTCTATGTTGTCAAAGGTTCTCATTTCATTTGAGTAAAAAATCTTGATTTTCGCAGGGTATGCAAGTTGAGCTTTGATTTTGTTTTGTTTCAGAAATTTTACAAGTGGCCATGCTTTCTTCCTTAAACCCAGTACTCTAGTTGAATAGTCATTATCGAATCTTATTTGGTGTTGCTTATACTTTAAAGGATTTTTCCTCCATGCTGACTTCAGTATAAGCTTTTTATAAAGGTATGATAAAAACTTTACTACAATGGATCTAAGAGAAGTATTAGGAGAGGATGATGCAGGTTTTCCTATGGCTCTGTGAGCCCTCTTTATGCCATTTGACAGTCCTTCTTTTAGGCCTAAGATTTCTGGCAAACAAGAATTTAAAAATAAGATGATGTCCTCACCCTCAGCTTTCTCCGGCAGACCAAATATTCTGATAATTGTGCATCTTTCTCTGTTTTCTAAATCATCTATCTTGTTGATTATCCAGTTATTTTGTTGCAAGAGAAATTCACTTTGGTTCTCTTCTTCCTTCAACCTTCCATCTATATCAGCGAGAGATGTTTCGATGTCCATTATTTTTGTTTTTTGCTGTTGTAATAATTCTTTAAAGACATCTGTTTGTTTTTGGCAGTTCTCTTTTAGATTTTCAAGGTTGTCCTTAAAATTATCCATTTTCAATGACAGCTCCTACAGTACAGAGGACATCAATTGGATTTCCTTCTTCAAGGCTGTTTCAGAGTGTGAGTTCTTTGACTTACTCATTTCCAAGTGGCTGTAGTAGTCTCCAGATTAATTTGACAAGAAAATATTGACAAAAAGCTTTCAAAGTTAGTACACTATTAGTTCATAAGTTTATCAATAATAATTGGATATTTTTGTTCAATGAAATTAATTATTTTCCTGTTATTTGAACTAGTTTTGTGGAGCTCTAAAAAATGCTGCTACCAGTTAGCCATTCAGGCTCCACCCCCCACCCTCATTTATGATTATTGTTTGCACAAAGACAGCTCTGTCTTATCATTGTATTGTGTTCATTCTTCTCTTATCTCAGCAGTGATCTCAGACTTGTGGTCTGTAAGGCATTTAGCATCATTGTCCTTTAAATGTATGAGAATATTAAATTACAACAATATAGAGTTTCCAACAAAGGCAGGGGAGTTTGGATATTAGCTAACAGAAACCAAGAAATGTGTGCTACTTATTTCCAATTAAAACCTTGAAACACTCACTTCTACTCTTTGTATGTGTATCCTGGCTGACACACCCACTGCAGGTAAGGAAGTCTGAATTGTCATGTATTGCTTCTGCCTCCAGCTAACCATTTGTAGTTGCAATCTATTAGCAAAAAACACTGAGGTAATGCCTACACTATGTTTACATCTGCAACATGAATCCAAAAGTTTGGGATTTAGCAATTTTAATGAGTTCACACCTCATTTGCTTCTTCACTATGTTCAGAGGTATGAGTCTACACCATAACAAGGTAACCATGTAGCTAGGGAACGTGAAGGTGAGAGGACTTCTGTATTTGTAGAACACAGGCTATTGGCATTACTTTAGATTTATCTGCACAGAAAGCTTCTGATGCTGCTAAAGTATGCTTGTATTTTTCAGGTACATGCCAGATTTGTTCACATGTTATGAAGAGAACTGTTATATATATGCATTAGGGGATTAAACTGTTATCTGTATACACTTCTTATACTTCACTCTTGACAAAGGCATTTTTGCCAGGCACTGACTTTCACAGATACACAACCTTATTAATTGGCATTACACGTGTTATTGTTAAAACTGGTTACCTTAGGCAGTCTTTTCTATCTTATTCCATGGAAATGTAAAGCAGTACATTGTCAAAGACACAGGGTTGTAATGCTTCTAAGATGGCCAATAGACACCGCCATGGGAGGGCTGGGAACAGTAAGAGGAACCCAGCAATAGTATACAAATTACTTTTGAGTTGTACATGTGTACACATTTTGTGAAAATTATGTGGGAAGCATTCATAATAGGTGAATTAAGTGTTATTCCTTGTATTCCATAGGATCATAGGAGGTTACTAGGCTAATGGCCCAAAGATTCTTAAAAGACAGGCCAAGTTCTACCCTTATTACCACAATAAGCACCTATTGGCCCTGTCCAAGAGGGATACTGGTGGAACTCCCGGGTGAATTTATGGTTACCTATCCAATCATCCAGACTGCATTTGAAGAGGACAAATGAAGTGCTCTGTTTGACATGAATGGCTATAAACTATCATTTTATAATTGTTTTAGGGGTGGGAAGTTACAAGTACTATTTGTGTGTTTCAGCATCACCATTTAGGTTTCAAGAGGTTTTCTCTTGCAATTGTGTAGTCATCCTAGTATTTCCATGTGTGCATGGGGAAAATTATATGTAATCAGTGGAATGCTGTAGCATAGCATTCAGGAATTGATGTAGGATCCTGGATGCTGATGTCTGTGATAACCCCAGCATATGCCCTGTTGGACTCTGAAAAGTTCCTGTAGCTAAAACTATACGTGCTGCACATACCTTAGTCTATACAGACATTGGTCCACCTCTGTTTGCTCTTGCTGTCAGTTGTGAATGACAAAGATTGTAGAGTTCCTGAGTTCCTGTAATGTTTCTCTATCCATCCCGTAGCACTCTACAATTTCCAAATCATGCAGACCGTGGTAAGTTAACAAGGTCTAAATAGCCTTTTCCTTCGTGGCTGGGGTTGTGCCTGTTGCACATACATATGTATAATAGCAATTGAAGCCCCTAACTATGTTTCTGTGGTTGTATTCCAATAGGTTTTGGAATTTGCAGGGAAAACCTACACTGCATCTGCACAATTGCTTTATAGCTTGTTGAGTAGCTCCTCCTTCTTGAATTAGTTGAACAACATACAATTCAGCTGCTTATGCTATAATTAGCATGACACAATGTTTACCATGTTTGTGGGCTCTACACACCTTGTAGAGCTGCTTACTGAATATAAAATTGTACCTGCTATGTGTGCATTGCACCAAAATGCAAACACAGTTTTAGTGACCTGTGTAGGCTTTATTGAATCTGCACCATAGTCTACATTTTTTGGTAACCTTATGAATCCCCCCATTGTTTTTTGCATGGGGGCAAGCCCTTACACCCCCTACTGGCATAATTCCCAACCCAGAGAATTGTGTAGTCTCACACACCTAATGAGCAACTGTGTAGTGGACCAAATTTTGTCAACTAAACAGATGTTGATTAAACCTAAAGTTGACAAAATTCACTACTGCCATATCATATATATATATATATATATATATATATAGGTATACTTTGATTTACTAAAAACTCATTTCACTGAATTTCAATTCACCCTCAATGAATTGCTGAAAGCTCAAATCACTGAAAACTCATTTCACTGAATCAGATATCACTGAATGTAAGTACTGTTGGGCAAATAAAACGTATATGCCCTTTTCCCCACTGTAGTGTGATCCTGGAGTTGTTGGTGTGGGGGGTGTAGCCCCCCACCTACTTAGCTTTTATATTTATGAATTTCATTTCACTAAAAGCTAACAATATAAAACCAAAAGTAGGTGGGTGCTGTGCCCCCCACACACACCCAACTATATATACTAACTCCAGGATCGCACTACAGTGAGGAAAAGGGCATATAAGTTTTATTTGCCCAACAGTACTTACATTTAATGAATCAAAGTAGACACACACACACACACACACACACACATATATATATATATATATATATATATATATATATATATATATATATATATATGGTTTTCTATCATTTGTGTGAACGACATTCTGTCAGCAGTTATGCTGCCGAAAATCAGAATGTCATGCAGAAAATGAAAAGTGTATTGGATAGTCGAACACACTTATGTGAATGCAATGATATGTCATATAGGAGTTTGATTTACAGCAGCTCCTATACGGCTATCACGTGACATTTTCGGCAACAATGTCGACTCAAATGTGTCAATCATTTGGGGTGACATTGTGTACATTCAAAATGTTTGGTTTCAGTTTAACTTTTCGTTTTTTCCACTGGCAAATGTTTTGCCTTTCGAAATAATGATAGTAAACCTACACACACACACACACACACACACACACACACACACACACACACACACACACACACACACACACACACACACACACACACACACGTGGGTGTGAGTGTGTGTGTGTGTGTATATGTATGTGGGGGGGCATTAGCATCTAGCAGTGTTTGCAGCAATAACAATAGTTTTTTTAGGAATAGATTTACAGTTTTTTTAAAATGAGGATTTATTTACAAGAAAATCTCACAATGGGGAATAACATAAAGGTTCCAAAATTCCATTCAACAAATGAATTGATCCTGAACAGACCATGTTTTCCACAAAGCTGGCCAATAAACAAGATAGTGCTTACAAAATATCAGTCTTTCCCTTCAAAAATGTCTTTATGCTATCATGGCAAATGTAATTCTACTAGTTAATAAGAATAACAGTTGCTGTTCTTTTTCCAGTTTTCAGGATCATGTTCCAGAATGCCTTTTTTCTTAGAAGCATCAAACATGAGACTCTTCTGTAGACCCCTCTCAATGCTGAGATCAGAAATCTGATTTCCTGCATCGGCCATGGTATTTATATACCCCCAAAATGCACATGCTTCCATTAGCCAGGGAAACTTGCTTCTCCCTAGTTTATCTGCCTGCTCTGAATTTCTCTCTCCTGCTACACCCTCTGTTAAAGCCAACCCTACTGCTAATTAAAAAATCTGCCGCAGAAATGGTATGTCCACAGCTGAGAAAGAGAGAGAGAGAAATTCCCACAGACATGGCCAATAATTATATAAAAAGGACAGTTGAGCAAGTAGCTTGTATGCACCAAAGTTTACAAGCCACATTAAAAAAACAACAAAAATTTTTACTTCTGTCTTTTGACCTATAAAATTGGGCAATAATGGATGTATAGGAAAGTAGAAAAAAGGATACAGTGATAAGAGAAAGATACACAACTATTAGAAGTACTGACAATATATATCTCAGGGACCCTTGCTCTGATATTTTCATAACATCAACTAAGAGGATCTGGATAGTGAATCCACAGGTCACTAGAAATGTACAAGCACTGCTTACAAGTGCCATCTGTCACCACCCTGACAATGCTGTGTCAGGCATCCACTTAATACAAAGGACCACTCTGGTGCTCCAAGTGGTCATTATGCACCACAGGAAGATTTTACTCTCCCTGCTGTACCACCTGGGATTTACCAAAATCAGTGCCTATGGAAGCCATAGCCTTTCACCAGCTTGTATTACAGAGAAGTAAGTTTGGCCTTTTATTGTCATGTACTTTCAGTTTGTTTGCACAAGACTCACAGCATCAGGCAGCCAGTTAGTGCAACAAGTTGTGGTGTCACAATTGTTTAGAGAGCAAAAAGATGGTGTAGCACCAAGGTGCTTGGGCCTGAGCTCTGGCATGGAAAAGGTCTACTAGCTTCATGCTGCATAACTGTGATCACAGTTTTAATGTTTAGTGCCTCTGCATGATGCAAAAGTAAACTACATTTCTCTTTATCCCTGTAAGAGTCATTGATCCACCCATACATGTTTAATATGCCTCTCAAGTGCTCATACAAGTGTGCATTGGTGGGTGAGCCCTTAGAGAAGCATTAGTCATGACTACAATGAGAAAAATCCAATGTAAATTTCCAATTTCCTATCCATTGGTCAAGGTTACACTTAAATAAGGTTAGGGATGGACTATGCTTCAAATGGATGGGTAGCCCATTCTAGAGCATGGGTATCCTTGGAGACACATACTTATCTTGACAGCATGTGTTATTTATGCCACAAGCAAAATTTAAATCGTTGGATCTAGTGGTTCTAATGCTGTTCATTTTGTAGATATGCAAAAGGTTGATCACAGCTGGATTTGAGGATACCTTGTATGCCAGGCATAGATCGCCACTCAGTAATCTGTAGGAGACCGAGTGTAAAGACAGGACTTTAAGACAATCCATATAGGAAAAATGTGTTTATATTGTGGATTGTCCTAGTACAGAACCTTTGTGGGTGTGCCAACTGTTGCATATATCTGGTCTGTTCCATGCTGAAGGGAGCATTATAGTAAGTGAGAGTATGATAAGGACTGAATAAAGTGGTACTACAACTTCCTTTGACCTGGATGTCATGCCCTTACATATAAGTTGGGTGACATAGAATGATATTATTGCTATCTTGTCCACATTTTGGTCAAAGGCCAGATTACTGCCTACATATGTTCCCAAATCCTTGATTACTGGGTCAACTCTTAGGGTGTCTTGTCAATAGAGAAATTAGCCTGGATGGCAGCTTTTCCAAAAGGCATTATAATGCATTTCTTGGCTTAAGTTTTAATCTATGATTTTTGTACAGCTATGTTACCGCTGTGATGGATTGTGTTAACTTCATTATTTGTTCATTGCCATGGCAGGGAAAATTGGAGGCTTCTACGGAGTAGCACACTGACTTGCAATTAATGATTGAATGCTATGTGTGTTAATACACTCCATGCATACCTGTATTCCATGCACAAACTGTTCAATCATTAATGATGTGACAGCTGTCAGAGGGCATGAAAAGCTTTTAAATTTTTACAGTAGTTGTTATACCACTGAATTGTATAATGTTTGACAGTGTGTGTGTGTGCGTGTGCGTGTGTGTGTGTGTGTGTGTGTGTGTGTGTGTGTGTGTGTGTGTGTGTGTGTGACAGATGAAGATATTAGTAGGCAATATACCAAAAACATGGTAACTGGCAGTGAAGTAACAGTTTATTGCAAGTCAGTACAACTTATTAGTAATGTGCATTATGTGCTTGCCAATAGAAGGAAGATGGAGGAATATGTAGCACTATGAGAGGAATAGTACACATTGTGCAGCTTTAAGCAGCACACATTTAGTTCCCAGATAGTTACATTTGCATGCCTACATCACCAGCAAGCCAACATGTCCTGGTACTTTACAAATCATCTGTGGTATTGTGAATTACTTATGGCCCTGAGTCCTGATAGGATATGCTTTATGTGCCTATGGTGTACTTGTCTATATGTATACAAGCAATAGATCCATGCACCAGTTCAGTCTAAGAGATATATGGCCTGTGGGAATATTCCCTTGGTGGCATGTGTATAGTCTTGATACTCAGATGAAGAATACTGTGAAAAGGCATATATGCTATCTCCCTGTGGATATCCCTTTATTGGAGTGGGTTGGGGAGGGTAAGACTCAGTCAAAAACACCTGCCCATGCATATCATATATATGTATGAGTTGCCAGACATGCATTAGTCATACCTTAATGACAGTGTCGCATAGGGTTTGCCACACCTGCACTGCAATGCCACTAGGTCCCACAAGTTCCTTCAACCCAGGTACATATATGACCTGGTCATTGAGCACATGGGAGTGAATGATTTAAGACACACCCACGTGGATCATATGAAGAATGACATAATGGGACTTTTGGAATATGCACCTGAAATATGTGTAAAACTAGTATTGAGCAGTATTCTACCATTGCCAAGAACGATGCCTCAATACTAGTAATCCATAACTGACTATAATTACTGGCACAGGAACTGGTGTCATTCTAGGGGGTTCTGACATATATCAACCTGGGATGAGATGGCTGACAACCGCAGCTGCTTATCTAGTGATAGCCTGCATCTCTGTCCACAATAGTGCTTTTTTTAGGCAAGGTCAGTCTCCTTAATCTGCCTACATAGCGAAACATAATCAAAATTATCAAAATCCAAAAAAATGTAGTTCAAATCAGCCACGGCAGTCAAGATGTGAAAGTTCTGAACGTAAGTTTATTTAACAAATACAAACGTTTTCGATACTGTTACGAACAGTAATCTTCATCAGAGAAACCAACAGAATAAAGAACCGCGCCAAATTTAAACAGTAGTTGGCGTAATCACGTTACCAGAGCACCTCATGAATATCAAGACATTTAAAAAATGTAAGTACTGTCAGTAAGAGGTGCTGGGAACACTAAAACTGAAACTGATTAACGTTATTAAAATCAACAGGTCGTTATTAATACTAGTTTGTACAAGTGAACTATCCTACTATGTACATAACTGCAAAAAAAACTAATGACACTAAAAACCCTTTAGCAGTTATAAATGTTAACAGCATGGTACTAAACTTAAACTGGTTATTATATTACTAAATAAATAATTCTAACTCATATAAATGGTACCAGTAGTACTAATTCAGATACTATATCTAAAAGCAAAAATTAATTATTGATGTATAAAAATATATACTAGTTCCCATAAAAACAACTATAAGAATAAAATGTCGCAGCAAGTGATCAGTGTGTAAAAGCAAGTAACTTATCACATCAGGACTAGCATACATCTTCTAAAAGTACCAAATTCTTATAAAAACATTCAAACAATCAAAAGATATTGTATTGTGCATCCAGAAAATTTTAAATATGGACAAAAACAAAAACTTGTTAGACTACTCTAAAATATATTACCTCAAAAAAACTCTTTAGTTTTAAGAGACAAGTTATATTACAATTTTCATTGAGCCCAGGAAAAGTGAAGTCATCTAAAAGAAGCTGCTACTCCAATTCCCGAACCTCCAACAACAATGAGGAAGGTCCTGCCCTAATATAAGGGGGAATTTGGTCGATGGCTTGAAAGTGGAAACTATGACCTGGGTTAGCATCTATGTGTTTCGCTAAAGTATTATCCTTCTTATTTTTCCTTATAGCATAGATGTGTTCATATAGTCTGCTGTACAGCAATCACATGTAGCTAAGTAAACTATAAACCTAGATTCACAATTAAGTTTGTGGTTAATGAAAAAAATTTTGTTTTTCATAATGAAAGAGTTTGCGGGTTTTATATATCTGCACCAGTTGCATGTGCCACAAGTAAATGTGCCCTTAATTCTAGTTGAAGCAGAATAATTTTTCTTTTCCAAAATCATTTTAAGATTAGTCCCTTTCTTATAACAATTGTAGGAAAAAGACCTAGTTTGTCTACCAACTGTTGATTACCTTTAATAAAATGCCAATTTTTGAACAGGATAAATCTAATCTGTTCAAAATCTTTATTAAAGGTTGTAACAAAACTGATATTATATCTTGTAACTGATTCTACATGGCTTACACGGTGTTGGTCCAAGGTAATCAAATCATTACTATTAACAACAGAGTAACTTACGTCAAAGGGTAATGATGGTGAATGTGATGTTTCACTATGGAATAAAAGAGGAGAATATATTCCATTTTTACATTTAAGTTCTACTTCCTGAAATAAGTCATCGATGAGAGATGAAGGGTAAATTCGATTTAAAAACATTTCCTTTAAAAAATGGCATTCTACATAAAAAGCCTCATCAAGGGAACACATTCTTGCAGCTCTTATGAATTGACCCTTGACGATGGATCGCTTCTGTTTATAAGGATGTGCACTGGTGAAATGTAAAAAAGAGTTGCAATAAGTGGGTTTCCTAAAAATGGAAGAAAGGAACAAACCACTGTTGGAATCCTTACTCAATTTTACATTCAAATAGTCTATGCATGAAGTGTCAAAATGGTAAGTGAATTTCAAAAAATGGGTGGAAGAATTAAAATGCTCAATCAATGAAGCTGCTTCTTCCGCCTTACCATTAAACAAGATGAAAATGTCATCTAAAAATCTCGTATAGTACATGATACGAGACATGATTTCTCTGTTGTTAAAAATGTAAGCTTTCTCCCAGTATGCTACAAATAAGTTCGCTACACTAGCCCCACACAGTGAGCCCATTGCAATGCCTTGTTTCTGTAGGTAATACTCTTTATTAAAAATGAAAAAGTTAGAAGGTAAAATAATGTCTATCAATTCAGTGACAAGGGCTATTTCTGCTCTAGTAGCTTTTAAGTTTGTCAACATTAATGCTATCCACTCAACAGCTTCAACATGTGGGATAGAGGTGTATAAATCCACCACATCAACCGTTAAAAATTAAGTTTGTCATCAAAATTTAAACTATTGATGTTCTTAAGGAACGACCATAAGTCTTTACAGACCTAAGGTATTAGTTTTAAATATTTTTGGAGGATGTTATCAACTAGTTTAGCGCATGGAATCAAAATTATATAAAGGTAGCACTGCTCAATGCTAGATGCCTTAATAAAAAATTGCACTGCTTGCACACCCTCCTAAGCCTTGAAAATATAGCTATATGCTTATTTACTGAAGCATGGTTTCAGAACAGTGAAAGTAACCCCACAGCACAGGAGTATATTGTCTACAGATCCTCCAAGCTCAACACCAAATTTGACAATGTAGTTGGAGAGGCATTTTTGCTTTACTAAAAAAAAATCACCTCCAGACTTTTAAACAGGGCTACAGCTTTCAGCTCTTCCACATTCCCCTCAAAAAAAAAAAAAAAAAAAAAAGCAGTACCACATCATTGTCAAATATCATAACCCCTCCATGACACCAGCAGTTGATTAGGTACTTGTAAGCAAATTGACATCCCTTACTACTTAAGCCAGCATTAGCCTCTTGGGTGATTTATATTATCCCTCCATTAACTAGAAAACCTACACCACCAGAAATAAGCATGCTCTAAGAGTTCTTGTTTCCATTAATGCCAACTGTTTTGAGCAACTAGTCCAAATGCCAACAAGGGACTCAAAAATATTGGACTTGGTTCTCATTAGCATATTCCTCAAACTCAATATCCATAGTTACCAAATCTTTTGTCAGATCTACCCACTGGGCAGTAACACTTACTTTAAGTGCCAGACCTGAGTTAACTCAAAACCCCTCTTGTCTTTAGAGATTACCTCTAGGAAAATCTACTCAAGCTAACTAAGACTTAATGAATGAAAGTCAAACACCATCCTTACTTTGATGACTTTTTGTCATACACTGTCATATTCACAGATAAGTTCTATGCACACCAGGTCCAAATTCAAGCAGAAACCTAGTTGTTGGGACCCCAGCATAAATAAATTATATATATATATATATATATATATATATATATATATATATATATATATATATATATATATATATGTGTGTGTGTGTGTGTGTGTGTGTGTAAGACACTCATAACTTAACACCTCATCAGCTAGACAGAAACTCACACTGCCACCATACTAAGCATAACCATAAAGTCTTCTTTAACTATATCAGAAAACTTACAGGTAATATTCAGCAGTGCTCCTTGTTACTGCAAAATAACTACATATTCATTCCCTAATGACATAACCAATGTACTAATGTACAAATTCAGATCAGATTTTATTTCAACATCTACCCCAAACATTCCACAGCACATTAGTTTACCTTCTCTGCACCCTGTTCTCCTCCAAATAAGTCCTATGTGCACCCTCTAAAGCTATGAACACTTGTTTCATGGACCCAGAAAATGTTAACGCCAAACATTGTTGAGCAGACAAGCTAAGTCTATTCAATATCAGCCTCTCTACTAGATTTGTGTGACAGATATGGAGATCTGCTGTAGTCACATCAGCCCATAAGAACAGATATACTGATCCAAGTAATTTTAGACCCATAAACCTCATCTGCCTTATTTGTAAAGCTAATGCAATTAAAAGTAAACCCTTACATTACTAGCTGGATAGCAAACTGTCTCACAGACAGAACCCAATCAGTTAGTACTGCACATATGCACTAATCAAAAAAGTAGTTATCACTAGTGTCCCCCATTGATCAGTCCTGGGACCAATCCTCTTTGGTATGTACTTCTCTGACATCAAGGCTGATATCAAAGATCTATGACTGATGAAGTTTGCTGATGTCTGCAAACTCAGAAATGTCATAAATTCTCCAGCTGACCTCCAGATTCTTCAGGGGGTCCTAGCATAGTGATGCTTGGATCATGGACTCAAATTAAGTACCTAGAAATATAGCAATGTGTCCTTTGGCATACCTTTGTACCCCATTCTTCTTTTAAAATTGGCCCTGTTATTAGGGACTTGAGCACTTTCCTAGACAACAAATTATCCTTTGACCACCATGGGTCCATTGTTGCTAGAAAATATCTGTATGTATCCAGACTAATGTGTCCACTGTTGCTAGGAAATCTTTTTATGTATCCAGACTAATGTGTCCACTGTTGCTAGGAAATCTCTTTATGTATCCAGAATAATCATCAAGTGTATATCTTCTAGAACTAAGGAAGATGTCATCCCCCTCTAATCCTACCTTATCAGGCTAATAATAGAATATAATCCCCTTTTGTATGCACTTGTCAGTGCATATGACCCCACTGGACAGACTGCAGTGATTTCTTCCTAAGCCAGCTAAGGGCATGCCCCCCCTGAACTACCATGACTTTCTTAAAGTGTGTTATCTCTCTCTGTGTCTAACATACAGAGACACAAAGGCCATCCCATGTGACTACCTACACATCCAGAAAACTATTAATACCCTAAACATCCACTTGAGAGATCTAAACTTCGAACAAATAATAACTAGGACCTGCTGGAGAGATAGATATCTGTCACAGAGCATCCCTCTTTTGTGAAACAGACTATCCTTGAATATAAATAAGAGTAGCGTTTGATCGTTTTTAATGGTAACCTGGAGGACTGGATAAGCAATCATAGGTACATTCCTGGTCTAGTCCCTCAATCCCTTATGAAAATGGGTCAAAAACTAGATATAATGTACTTCATTTTGATGATGTGATGGTATTAATTTATGTCTTGGTAAATTCTAATTGGTCTAGTCCCTCAATCTCTTATGACAAATGATCAAAAACTAGGAATGATGTACTTCATTCTGATTGGAGGATGGTATTAATTTATGTCTTGGTAAATTCTAACTGGTCTAGTCCCTCAAGCTCTTATGAGAAGGGGTCACAAAACAGGTATCATGTACTTCTTTTTGACAGGGGACTGATATTAATTTATGTCTTGGTAAATTTTAATTGGTCTAGTTCCTTGAACCCTTAAGAAAAGTGTTCACAAACAGGTATAATGTACTTCATTGTTATGGAGGGCTGGTATTAATTTATATCTTGGAAAATTCTAATTAGCATCTGATAGTTTTATCTTGATCATAAGGATAGGTAGAGATACTGACAACTTAGGCATTCACTAATGGTGTTGCAATTTTTGGGCCCTCAAGTTTCCCAAACAGATACTGGTATAGAAGTAGTCTCTGAAAGAATTTCAGGGAGAGACAGTCATAAACCATCTACAACATCTTGGCACATAGCATTGGTTGATGCATAGTCTCTCAAGCATAGCAGTTGGTGATGCATCTCATCATTATATCTGCAGAGGCAAGTGCTGACCATCAATGGGTTCCACACTTGTAAATTCTCCAACTCAGATTGGTAGCCAAAGATTCTTAGATGCCCACTCATGGGCATGAACACAATTACACCTCAAGTGGCTAGTGTATTAGTTGTGGTGCAGATCATACTGTTGGGTTTTCCAAATTCTGAGCTCAAAGTTTGTATACTGTATAATTTGGATATGTTTGTTTACATTGTAAAAACAAGTGACAATGAATGTGCTGAGCTATTCTATATGAAGAATGACAGCAATGTCCCATCTCCAGCTGTTAAAGCAACAGGTTATTGAAAAAAAACTCTGAGAGTATTAAAATTAGAATCCTGAAATAAGTCTTATAATTTATACTTCTGTAATGACTTATTGTGGATATGCATTTCATTTTATGTTTTGATCTTTGTCCCTTATCTCAACGGATTGCTACTTGCGTTCTTCAATATCATCATTCTGTAGAGAATTTAGATATAATCATCCATTGTGTTTTCTTTTATTATGTCTTAGAACAGGTTAATTATATCAATAGTGTTACTGGAATAAAATATTAAAGTTATACTGATGACGCAATTGTTATGTGCTAGATTATTTGCAATGTGGGGAATGTATTTACTGTGAAATACCACCACATGCTTGTTTGACTCTATTGTTTGATGCAACAACAATGACAACAACAAAATTCTAATTGTGATCTTGTGACTAGGCTACAAATAGGCACTGTCTCACACCCTAATATTAACCTATGAATCTATGAACCCTACCCTTTTAAGTTGCTCAGGCATGTGTCAAATATGACCATTATAGCTCTCATATATGTATTTGCTTTCAGTTTCAGATAAGTATGCACAACATGGAAAGCTACAAATAGGTTCATAGGTCCATATGTGTGTACTAGGCTAATGGCCCTGGACCTTTACAAGCCTAGCCCATAGGATTACTCTATCATCGTGTCACCCAACCTTAGTTCCCAGAGTTTCTGTTGAGTAGAGCCACTGGAGTGATTCCCAGGGTGAATTTTCTATTTCACATCCACTCATCAAGATTTCTTTTGAAGAGGGCCAGTGAGGTGCTCTGTTTGACATGTATGGGAAGTATATTCCATAGCATGGGCAGTCTCTGTGTTAAGAACCTGTCTCTCCAGCTTGTTCTATTGATTGTGGTAATGAGGTTGAGGTCTCTGGAGCATGTGGTGTGGAGGGTTTGGGAGTTCTTTAGATGTAGCATTTCTAACAGAGCTGGGTCAGACATGGCTTTGTAAGTCAAGTAGAGATCACCTCTAAGTAGGCAATATGAGACAGAGAATAGTTGGAGTTTCTTGAGTCTGTCCATATAAGACAAGTGTTTAAGACCTAGGATCCTCTGTGAGGTACTTTTGTGGCCTCTCCAGTTGTTGCAGGTGTCTAGTGAGGTACATGCCAAATGGGACATTGTACTCGATGATTGGCCTAATGAAGGAAGAGTAGAAGGAGACAATGACCTCTTTCTTCCTGGATACAAAACCCTTAGTAATGAGATATGCCACATAGAAGGACTTTCTGACCACAATGGCAATGTGGTGGTCAAAAGAGAGGTTGCTGTCAACCTGTGTTCCCAGATGTCTTATAATGCCTTTTGTGTTCAGTGGACTACCATTGATGTGGTAATTCATGAGAACTGGGTTTTTCCCAAAGGGGATGACAACACATTTTTTTGGCATTGAGCATAAGGCCATGGTTCTGACACTAATCGTTGGTCTCAGTGAGGCCTTTCTGTAGGATGTCAACATCACTTGGCGAGGTAATAATAGCTCCCAACTTGCAATCATCTGCAAACTTTGTCAGCCAGAGTCACTTTGTGTTGGCCTGGACCTCAGAGAAGTAGATACCAAACAGGAGTGGACCCTGGACCAAATCCTGTAGGACTCCACTTGTGACTGGTCAGCAGTCTGACTTAGAGTCAGCTACTTTCACACTATGGGTTCTATCTGTGAGCCAGTTTGCAACCCACCTAGTGATATAGGGGTTGATGCCTAGCTTAGTGAGTTTTTCTATGATTCCTGAGCGGGGAATAGTATCAAAGGCCTTGGCCATATCAAGGTAGGCTATATGAATGACCTTGCCTTTATCCACAGTTCTGGTGACTGACTCAAAGAAGTCGACCAGGTTGAGCAGGCATAATCTACCCTTCATAAAACCAAACTGTGTGGGATACAGAGTTTGGAGATTCCCTATATCCTTGTTTATTAGGTCCATGATGATGCATTCCATAGCTTTGCATATAAGACTCATCAGGCCAATGGGTCGATAGTTTTCAGGGTCTGTAGTCACTCCTCCATTGTGGAGAGGGATGACTGTAACAGTGCACCATTCAGTAGGGACAAAGCCTGAGGTGAGGGTGTGATTGAACAGGGCACACAAGTGAAGTGCCAGTTCACTCTGTAGTTCATGTAGAACACAGCCAGAGATATTGTCAGGTCCCATAGAAGCTGTATTCTTGGCCTTGGACAATGCTGTTTTAACCTTTGCAGCAGTAATACTGGGAGCCTGGCAATCTACTGGTATTGTGATTGGTCCTTTGGTGGGGGAGAGAGATGTAAAGTTGGCACTGAATCTGTCAGCCAGTATATTGGCAATATCTTTTGGCTCAGTATAGGAGGTACCACTGTGCAGTAGCTCAGAGCAACCCTGGGTATTGCCATGGAGATTCTTTACATAACTATAGAAGGCTTTGTGGTTGTCTTTACTATCTGCTGCAATTCTGTTTTTATTGCTAGTTTTATAGGATTTCATGAGGGATCTCAGCTTTTTGTTAAGGCTGATTAGGGAGTTTTTCCAGTCTTGGGACTTCTCCTTATTCTGCATCAGCTTCCTCCTTCTGTTGTAGAGTTTGTTTATGGCAGGGGACCACCAAATTGTCTTCTTTTTTTGGAGGAGTGTCTTGGTTCTATTGGATATGTCGAGATCCATGCATTTGTGTACATGTTCATACAGTGCACAGGTATATGATTCGGTGGTCATGCAACTATTCTCCATTTGCATGGGTGCCATGAAGTTAGCCACCTCTGTTTTTAGGAAGCCAAAGTTAGCTTTGGAGAAGTTTTTCATGGTGGTTACCTTTGTGGGGGTGGGGGGTGGATTTCCATGGTGATCTAACCAGGGAGGAGTTGACTATTGGTCTAGAGCAATGGTTGTCCATGTTAGTAATGACTAGATCAAGGATGGTGCTACCTCTAGTGGGGGTAAGAACGAGCTGGTCCAGGGCATTGGAATTAATGAATTCCAGGAAACGTTGGGCAGGTGTATTGCTACATGAGTAGTTTTCCCAGTTAATGCAGGGATAGTTGAAGTCACTCAGTATGAGAGTGTTAGGTTGGACCCTAATATTCTCCAAGGTGATTAGGAATGTGGAGTGTGAGTCTTGGGACGTGGTTGGGGACCTATAGCAGGCTATGACCTGAATTGCTGTCTTGCCCAATGTTAGCTGCACTTGAAGTATCTGTGATGCGTTATGTTGGGCTACCAGTCTGGAGGTGTGCCCATTCTTTATGAATATGAAAACACCACCACCTTTGGAGCATCAGTCCAAGTTCTGTGGCCGAAAGATGTGGAATGAGTTATAGCCTGGTAGTGCAGGGGTGATTTCTGCTGCCTTGAACCAGGTGTCTGTTACAGCACAAATGTCGATATTTTCCATTTTAAGGAGTGCTTCGAGCGAGTGCATTTTGAGATTTAGACTTCTAACGTTGAGCAGCATGACCCTCAGATTGCATTTGTTTGTAGCTGTTGCAGTGGTAATTTGGTCTTTGGAACATTGCCTAAGAAAGGCACTATAAGGATGGCAAGAACCTTGGCCAGTATCTGGAAGCCCAGTGGTGACAGATGCAGCCATCTTTGGCAAAGCATCATGGTCTGTCAATCATGTCATCTCAGGCAGATACTGGATCCCTTTAGAATGACAACAAAAACTTAGCCAATTGTTGAAATCAATCATTTACTGCTTGTACTGTGGTATCATTCTGGGTGATGGTTGGAGGCTGCTCAGGGCTAGGGTCATACCCACCTGAGCTACATAATCCAAGAGTTTCTCTATGTCTCTTTTCATGTAATCCAGGGAGGTACATCTCAGGTCATTCACACCCACATATACAATGACAGAGTCATATTTGTACCTGTTGTTGAGGTACCTGAGTGCATGCATTATGTGGTGGATCCTGGCACCTGACAGGCAGCTGACTGTTACTTTCTACTTATTCAACCTAGTGAGTGGGGCAGCAGTGTGCCTCACTATCAAGTTATCTATGACTAGTGTGTTGGCCATGCTGTTTTGCCTTAGGGTATTTGGTTGAGTGGCACACTGTTTAAGAGAGTTATGTGTCTCATGATTAGTGTTGTGTTGTGGTGGTTGAGTACGTTTCTGCCTTGGCAGTCTCTGCTGTTTGGGTAGATTTTTATTGAGAGCCTCCACGAAGATGGGTGTGTGGTTTGTGTTTTTATGTGAAGGCAGTGCTGGTGTGTGTTCTGGAGGGCTATGTGTTCCATTTGGTGTGGTGCAAGTGTTGACCATCTCCTCTTGACCAGCTATTCCGGTCTTGGCTGGAGAGTGCGTGGCTTCCAATTTGGATATATAAATGCATCTCTCACAAGTCTGAGTGTTGGGAGGTAAGAGGAGACAGTTGTCAGTGTACATGAGGCAGTTGCTACATTGCCTCAGGATGCCCATGTTCACCAGGTTAATAGGAGAAAGCACAGCAAACTGACCTTTAGACATGCTTGCAGGGATGGGCATTAACAATAAGTGCTGGAGCTGTTTCCTTGCAGAATGTTTAGTGCTGGTACCACTTTTGTGTGCTACAATAATTGCTACAAGAAGTCTGGTAAAGTGCTAGACTAATAAGCTAGTAAAAGTGCAGGAGAGGAGGTAACTAGCAGATCTAAGGGAAAAATTGAAGAGCAGACAGTTTGGTACTGCTCAGAAGCTTACAAGTAGTCCTGGATACAGCAAATATGTAGGCTAGATAGGTTACCTCATGCTTACCACTCCCACTGATAAGCTAGAAGGCTTCCCCCAGACACAGAAAGGCTTGGGGGGCTCAGCAGCTTACAAACAGTCTTGGATACAGCAAATCTGTGTCTGGACTTCACTAGTTACTGGAAAGGCAGGAAACTAGTGCAAATGTGGGCTTTTAAACCAAATAACAAAGTTCTTCCATGTAGAAAATGACATCTTACTGCAGGCCCTCTGTCTATATGGTAGGTAGATATAGCCATAAGAAATCTGATCAGTCCTTCTGTGACCATATTAATGTTATAGCAACTGACAGTGGTCAGAATAGTGTATATGATCACGTGAGACATCAACTGCAGCTAAAAGCTGGGCAACATACCTAGCTCAGTAGCAGAGGGTGATGGGAGACAGTCTGACAACAAAAACACCACTAAAAGTGATGTAGGAGTTCCTGGCATCAATGCATGAGGGTCTAGGCAGAGCCATCTTACAAGATGGAGTCTGGGATATTGGTGAAGATCTGAGCAGACCACCATAAATATCTGTTTAATGATGACCCAGGTGCTTATGTCCTAACATGGGCAAGTATCAGATATAGTAGATAAATGTCTGGTTTTCCTGAACTTAGCCATAACAACTTAAATTTGCAGGAATATCTGGGCTTCAGGTGCCAAGTTCACTGGCATAAGATATGTTACCTATTATTTTCCTATACCACTATATTACGTAGTAGCAGTTTGTTAACTGGAGTTTAGCTATTGCTGAGAGGTTTCATGTAATTTAGGTGATTTATTTTGGTGTTTTCAAAGATGCTGTGTTATCAGTGTCCTCCACAGTGGATATACAGCTACCTGATATTGGAGAACTGTCCATCTCTGATGATTATGACAGACAAATCCCAGCATAGTCAAAGGTTACACACATGCAACGCGATGTTGACACCCCCCACCCCATTCCATAGACACAGCTTCTGTGCCAGTACAACCCACCCAACAATAACAGGATAACAAACTAAAACAGGAAGAAACTAGCAGATCTACCCAGAATGTGAAAATTTTATCTGTGGCACACTTTCTTTTAGTTGCCACAAGCTCATAGAACAAGAGAAGTACATTGTTGGATGTTGTGTAGTGACTGAGCATGCCATGGTTGCAATCCACCACCTGAACTTAGTGCATGCATGGCCACAGCACAACATTTCTGTGGAGACATAACAGAGTAACAGGCAGACAATGACACATGCATTGTTGGACTGGTAGCAGTAGAAAGTGGTGTGTGTCATGAGCTCATGACATGCGCCATATGGAGTCTATATGCAGCAGGTGTCCCTTTGTGACCATACATCATGGGCAATATACTTCCTGTAAAATATCTAATTCTGTTTCTGGTGCTGAGGCCAAAGTCAGACAAACCTTATTCCACCACCCAAATTTGTCCGTCCATTGTTTAGGGAAGTATGTTGCAACATAGATGTCCATATGTGTGGACTATTTGTACTGAGTCCAGCCATGGCATGAGTCATTGTTTACAGTCACAGAACACTTTTTCCTCACAGCTTGGTGTGGATCTTGTGTATGCTCCTCCCTGAAGATGGAACTTTCACAGATGGAGACATGCACAGTCTGCACATATATCTTCTGTGGGTGCATTGTGCCAGTCCTCCAGATCCAGTCATAGCACTGAAACATCTGCTGGAACTATATCCCAGCAAGCCATAACATGGAATTCTGTACTGCTTATCAATATGCACTTACACAACAATGGACACTGCAAACCCTCCCTAGCCATTCTACCCCCTCTCCCAAACCACCCATACAGGTGTGACACACATAGAAAAAAGTATTTAAACACACCACCATACACACAATTGTCAGCTGATGACAGTTAACAGTGTAGTTCTCCACATCTGTGCATATGATTATAACTGTGCTCTTCCCTCTATACTATGTTACTTGTGTGGACTATGTCTGATGTACAGTGTCTGTGCATATTACAGCACAGCCTGCAGGTAAATTCTGTATGCCTCTGTATTCCACATGATGCTCTGCATGCATTGTTCTTACTGTTCTGTATACTGGTTTTATTCCAGCTCAAAGTGATTACCAGGTGCTGCCTCCTAGCCAGTGTCATGGCATATTGCACCCTCCCTTATCTAGCATAGTCATCCCCTGCAGCTAGCTTCTCCACAGATTCCTCATTTAGCAATTTTTCTGTTTCCAAGTCTGGGACTTTCTCTTCTTGAATGTGTCTGCCCGCTGTACCAACTGCAAATAATGATTTGGTGTAACATTGCACAGACTTAAATCATCTTACTGAATGCACCAGGGTCAAATGGCAGTGCACTCCCAGATACATCCAGTCAATGGAAATGGGCCTTCAGCAGGCCCAGAAAGCATTCAACAATGTCACATGTCTATCATAAGGCATTGTTGTAGCCATCAGTCAGTGATACTAACAGTAGCTCTAGGGAAATCCAGCATCACAAATAAGATGTCCATGAATAAAATCATCCAGATCAAACTACTAATATAGGTTATGAATGTGCCATATGTAAGAGTCATCATGGGCACTGCTTGGGTGGCCTGAAAAGACATTGTATAGCATGCTTTGTGAATTACAGACCACATAACACTTGAAAGAGTGGAACCCATTATGGTCTGTATACCTTTTTCATTACTTCTCTGGTGTGAGTGCACACTATGGACCTAACATCTCAAGGCAATGGGCTATGTCATAAAAAAGTCCACATGGTGTTGGCTGTCTCATCTGTGATATATGTAAAATAGAAAATTGGTCCCTGAAACTTTTATAGAAAAGCCTCAGTCAATGATCCATTACCATGCTGAATCTCCTATTTTCTCTGGAGTCATTGCTGTTTATGTTAATCTGGGAAATGCACAGCTTAACATCTGAGTTCTGCATTCTGTCTTAACACTAACAAAAGATGCCTTCCAAAGTGATTTTGTTTATTTCAACTGTAATTTGGTCTTTTCACCTCTTTTCTGTTCTCTACAAATCAAGTTGAAGTAGTGGACTGTATGTAGCTAACTCACCTCTAAGAAGCCTGTTCTAACGCTTTGCAGATACTGATTACCAATGTATCTTTTTTATTGTAGAAATTCAGTTTGTTAACACAGTGAAATTTATTTTCCTGCCACCTGCTTTCTGACTCCATTCATAAATAACACTGCATACCTTCCTTACAGCACTAAATGCCTCTCCCATGCTACCGACAGTTTATTCTATCATACAGGAATTATGAATTAGTACTATTACCTTATGTATGACTATATATTCTTGCTTTCCAGCTGCCTGGTTATACCAGAGATTTACTGCTCTTGTGATTGCTTGGAGTCTTCCTGCACTAATTTCATGTCCTCCCTAAACATTGTTGTGACATTCAGGGTACACTCTACAACAGGTCCTTGTGAGAGTTACTTTTACCTTCCTATTCATTACAAAGTAGGTCTCTGGCCACATCACTATGTAGCAATACTATAGCTCAAAAGGGAAAACACATGTAGATTCTTGGAGCATTTGTTTGCATACCAATAAGACATGGGGCAGATGCCTATCTTCAGTTACAGTGGTCAGTTAATTCTCTCTCCGTGTTTTTAAAACAAAAGCTTAATATTTCTATTAAACAATTTGCAGATGGTAAGAGATAGTTTTTAACTGCTTCACTCCCATACTTCCATAAACAAGTCAGTAGATCCGACTTGAAATTATAACCTCCAACAGCGTTTTCCAGGGAATCACATCCTACTGAAATTTTCCAACAAAGCAGTTGTCATATTTTTTTACCTCAGTAGAGAATAAAACCATCCCTTCAAGGTATCAAGTAGCACAGTCTGCCACCACTAGAACATCTCTTGCAGTATCAGTAGAGCAAAAGGTAGTACACTTGACTTTGTTTCTAATAAATCAGAAGGCTGTGGATTTTATATCCATCCCAGGTGCTTGGATTAATTTTCCATTAATGATATTACAATGCAGCATGGGGGTGGAGAGCTGTACTCCAGAGCATGCAATTATTTGCATCATGAGATGATAACCCAAGTCCCCATCAATCTGAATTGGTAATAACTCAGGTGGATGTAAAATATCAAATCAAACTTGTCAAAAAAAGAGCAGGGAGTGCTTTATTAACATTTTCATTAATTTAATATCATAACAGAAAAGTTAAAGCAATCATTTACAATCTCAATTTTTTACATTTACTTTTAAAATTATTTACAAATTACCAATACAAAAGTAATTAACTAAATAATTTGTATTCTTTTTCTTTCATTCTTTTCTATTTCCCTCTATCCCCAACCTTTCTTCCACAACCATCTACTTATTTAAGCTAATAAATTATCCTATTTTTTTCTTTTTATTTAATAAATCTTCACAACTTATTTTCCACATTACTCATATCACCACATGCAATACTTTATCTTATTTATCAATAGTATATATCTTTACTTTATTATACTTCTCATGTAATATCACATTCATATGACTACATTTAAATTCTTCCTATGTTCATTTTTAAAATTTTCCCAAAATGTTTTATTATATTTACAATCCAAAAATCAGTGTTTGTTGCCTCTTCTTCATTACAATCAACACATTTTATTTTCTACATTACCTTATATTTCATATTCCCTTTTCCAGTAACTTATGTAATACAATTCTCCACAAAAAATCATCTACTTCATAAACATTTTCAGACTATTTTCTTCTGTCTTATTGCCTTCTTTCATTTTATATTATTTCCTTCCTTAGGTATCAAAAATCCAAAATTGTATTACACCATTCCTTTATTTTTCCATCAAAATCACTAACATTTGACTTCATTAATTTCACTTTATTCTCTTACTTTTTGTTGCATCATGACCCTTATTTTTGTTCTTTCCTTTTTTATTTACAATACATTTTTATTCTTTTTATATAACATCTTACTTATCATGTATTTTTCTCCTTCTTTAATATTTCTCATTACCCCAAATAAATGCATAGATGATAAATGTATCACTAGATTGTTTTAAATTCAAACAATCTTTTTTATTATAAAGTATCCCTCTTCTCACAGGTCTCAGCCTTGAGCCCAAAATGAAACTAAACAAAATCTCTACTAACGTTTTTCTGTTTGAGAGGGAAACATATATATCCCCATATGCTATTTTTCCTAATATATATTCAAAATATATTCTTTTTCTGTAATGATAAATAAAACATTTTCCACCAAGCCAGCAGTTTCTTCTATTTGTTCTCTCCATTGACTTATAACACTTTTCAGATTCACCAAAGTTTATTCCAAAATCTTTATTTCTTTTTTTGTTTTATACATCTCCATTTGTTCTTTTTATCTCACCAAATTCTTTACACTTCATTTAATTAAATGCAAACCAACTTTTAACAGCTTTTCATTCCTAATTACAGCCACACTGATCCATCACTTGTTTTTGTTATTAGAACTAAATAATTTGCATGTCATACATATTGGTAATATAATTTTTCCTTCCATCTCCTATCTTCCCTCCATCATTTGATTCATACATGTCTGTACTACTGTGTTTCTTACTAATATAAATAAACACATTTTCATTGGGAATCCATGTTTTACTCCTCTCTTGATACTTATTATTTTTCTATCAATCCATTCATCATAACATATAACAATTTTCAGATCATTTTTATTACATTAATATTTTTTCTCCAATACAGTATACTTCAAAATTCTGCCACATTGCTTCATAACTAACTTTATCAAAGGCTTTAGTTATGTCATCTATCAGTCTTACTTCTTCATTTTCTTTCAATATTATCTCTCCTACTTCTTTCAATATAATTAATATTTCATTCACCCATTTTCCTATTATATCAAATATCCCTTCTACTACTACTACCTCATCCATTGCTGTCTGCATCCTTTTTTTTGCAGTATTTTTATAAATATTTTATTGTCAGTATTCCCTACTGTTAAAGGCTTCCAAATGTTATATCTTTTCTTCCACCCTTTTTCCATGTAAATTGTATCAGTACACCATGTCTTCTTCCATAATGCCTTCCTTCATCACTTCATACAATATTAAAAAACTTCTCTTTCAACTTTATTAATTTCCTTATAAAACACATAGCTTATACCATCCAATCCTAAGCTACTTCATTCTTACCTTCATTTTTATCCCTTTAGTTCTTCTATTCTTATATCATTTTCTAAAACATCTTTACTTTTTCAGATATTTTTTTCATTATGCATCCTTATTGCCTATCATTTTCCTCTGTTTTACACATTCCTCTACAAATTTCTCTGCAACCTCCATAATATATTCCTGTTTGTATGTTGTCTCCATTATCATCTAAGGCAGTTTAAACTTCAACTATTTAAATTTAAACTACTTATGCTTCTCAAGAATGAGGCCCTCACTAACTTCCAGACTATTCAGAGATACATCAACATACAACCTTAGAAATCTTAAACATTCAAGTCCTCACTTCCAACCATGCCAAATTAGGCTTATCGCACAGATGATACTTTCTCAGTCATCTGTCCCAAACAGTGAGCATCTTTCCTTTCTTTTCTTAGATATCATTTCTCTTACCCCATTTTCTTATCAAAAATTAAAGCTCATTATAAGACTCAAGGAAATGCAACTGCTATCTCATATAACTTGCCATATTTATACTTTTCTTCCTTGTACATACCTTGCATTAAACTTACTTTTCATTGTGATTTTTTCAGTGTACCAACTGTGATATTTACTTTGTATATAATTCATGTATGTGTTGTGTTTTCTCAGTCACTGTTTCTATAATGTCTTATATCTATTGCCTTTATATCCACAGGACAACTGTAATATTTAAATTAAACCCTTTTCCAAAAGACTTGCTCTTAGTGTAAGTTACCACTTACACTTGAAAGCATGCTGACAGCAGGTGTTTTAGAATCTGGACTCCCTTGAAAGCTTCTTTATAGCTAAGCCTTACAACAAAGTAATTAATTTGTACTGAGAACAACTATTTGTAATCTGTTCCATTGTATATTATATTTATTTACATAATTGTATATGATATGAGTATGTATTACTTTTTGAAATTCATTCTGATATAATGTTATATATCTATTGTGCTTACCTCAAACCCAGACAAAAATAGGTCCAGTTGGAACAGTAATCTATCCTGGCTAAAATATTCAAAGTTAAAATAAATAAATCAATAATATAGCATCTATTATTTCTTCTCTTATTTTTACATTTTTCCCAAATAAGGGGAAACTTCCTCTCGATTTCCTTTCAGAAAATAAAATCTTTGCCAGTATATCACCATTTTTTACTTTTTTCTATTCTTTTCATACAACTCTTTATCATAATCCTGTAAAGGGTTTTTATAGTTCATCTGATTTATTTATACTTCTCCACTACTTCTAAATATATTTTATATGTCTGCTTGTACACTACCCACCACTGTGTCCAACTTTTACAAAATGGCTTCATTGTCACATGATGTTTGCATATTATTTCTTTATCTCTTATAATATCTTCATTTTTAAACTATGCAATTAATCTATTTATCTCTTTTCCCTCCTTTATTATTTCTGTCTTCCCCTATCCAGACCCATACTATTTTATGATGGAAAAACTCTGCTTTCTGTATGCCCATTATTTTTTTAATGTCTTTAGAGTAAACTATATAACCAATTTCATTTTTTAAAAAATATCCTTTTATATGTCCATTCTCTGTTCTTTCTTACTTTAACTTTTCTCATTTTAATAGTCATAGCATTTTAACAAATTGTGCTATCTTTTTTCCTCATGTTACAGTTAAAATCTCCAATGATCTTTTTTAATATATTCACTACCACATTTGTTTTAATTTCCTCAAGCAACTGTTTTCTTTCTGTTGTATTATATATGCATAATCATTATTAATGTTCAACATTTTTGTTTCATTCTCATATCATATATCATTACCCTTTCTGGTACAGTTATTGTAATATAAAGAATTCCTATTTCTTCATTTTATAAGAATTCATATTTCAGCATGTCTCATTACCTAGTGACCAAACAATTTATTCCACCCTCCCCATACTATGTGTTTTTCCTTTTATCTTCTTTGTTACATCTAGCATCTCACAAGCAAAAAACATCAAGTTTTTTATTTTATTTTACACAATTCTACCACCATCAAAACTCTTATATTCTTTCTAATACTATACACATTTAATGCTAAAAGTGTTATATTGTAATTTTTCCATTTTTGTAAGTATTTTCCTTTTAGATCACGTTTTTCCTTTTCCTAAGTATCCCCCAAATGGAATTTTCATTATCTTGCTGCTCTCCTGTATCTGTTTCTCCATCTTCTTCTTCACTTTCTAAACGTGTAAATTTGTTTTCTTCTGATATATTAACAGCCTCACTTTGACCTATTATAACTTCTTTAACTGCCTCTCCAATCTCTAGCCATTCTTTAGTATACTCACCCCATATTACCTTCCTTTTCAATATCTTCTGAAGTAATAGTTTCTACTATTTGTTTTTAATCTGAGCTTTCCTCTTCATCATCTCTTTCCTTTCTACTATGGGACGGTAAAACTAGAAGTGCCCAAATTCTGTACATTTTTTTAAACTGGCTTACAGTTTTCTGCTCTGTGTTCCTTCTCCCCACATTGGGCATACCTTTCCTAGGTTCATGTACTAAATGATTTTCATCTAAACAGAAATAACATGCTTTAAGATGGTTCCAGTACTGAACAAATCATCTCTTAGCATTTACAATTGCTGTTTTTGAAATATGTTGAATTTTTCAGTACCTAATATCCATTGTTAATCAGATCTTTCAATCCCCAGTCTATGCACATATTTTTAACTTCATTTATTTAAAGAACTAGTGAAAGATTTTTTTTAATTCAAGCTCATGCATACCAAAGTCCGAAACTGCATATTCATTTTTTGTTGTAGCAAAAGGTCTGAAATATATAGGCTTCCCACAATGCTACTGTATTTCTTTTTTGAGTCTCAGTCATAAAAGTTTCCAGCAAATTAAAGCTTTTGGACTTCACTTCACAGAAATTTTCATCTCTTAAATGAATTAACATTCCTTGGTCTTTAATGTCAAACCTTATTGGGAAAATAATCCTGTCCAAAATATTTTAACTCTTCACTAGGTCATTCTTATTACCGGATATCTTCTCTGTAGTAGTTGAGAAACTACAAATCTTTGCCCCCCTTCTTCCACTCTTTCTTTCAAATTCTTTATTTTAACAAAAAAAAATTTACATTAGTAAAGTCTTAAAACTGGCCAGAAGGTGAGAAACTCTTAAATGTTGTCCCTTCACCAGCTGTTACTTTGGTTTTCAGCCTTTTATTCTTCCATGTGTAATACATTCTCCATCATGTCACTCCATCGTGCTTCTCCTCTTTCCTTTGGCTCTTCCTGATTCATCAACATTACCAAAAACAGGTGTCTCCAATCATCCCATTTCTAACTTCCAAATCATTCTCCTTTTTCTTCAGTCAGTAAGTTTTCTTATGCTCCTCTCTCTATTTTCGTTGCCACCTTCTCCATTTTGGACTTCCCAGAAGTGCAGTAGCAACTCTCAAGCAACACATAGCAGTTCCAAAGAATGCTTCACTTCCTCTCTTCAAAGCGACTATGAGGTGCATTATTTATATACAAAAAGAACTCTTATTTACAACATATTTATAAATATCTACAAATGCACACACGCACACACACACACACACACACACACACACACACACACACACACATATATATATATATATATATATATATATATATACACATATTCATAATTTTCCTTACAGTCATATTAAATTTTCATCCCTATTAGACCAGACTCCTTATTCCATAACCATTATCAGATTTTACTTAATATTGTTGCTAAAATCCATTTAGCATTAAACTTATTTCATTTATTCTTTCATTCCATATAACCCATATGGCATAAAATCGCATTTTATTTATTCTTTTAACATATTATTTACTTTTTTCTTATAATGTCCATATTTATATCCATGTTTATTTTATTCACAAAAATATTTTTCTTGGTAATGCTTTATTTCTTCAGTTAGATACTTGTTTTCTGTTTTACTCTTTTTTAATCATACCTTAAAATGTATCATACTTATATTTATACCATTTTACCTTAATCCCTCATCTTTTGATTTATCCACTTTCACATTTTGTTCAAATTTAGTGAAGCAGCATATATAACTGGGTTGTTTAACCCTAAAGCTCCTTCCTCTTTATGTACATGCAAACTCCTCTTTTAACTCAGTTTTGTAACCAGTTCATAAGGCTTAGTAGCTAAGTTAGTGATGATATGATATATCAGTCTGAAGTAGCCCATCTTAAAGATTGAAGTTACAATAATGAATTTTAAATAAAATAATAGAAGAAGTAACACAGAAAATGAATATTATTTTTAATCTAATTTTAAGATACAGCTACTGCAAGAAGAAGAATATTGTAGGTGTGGGACAGATGAAAATTGATCAATATACAAGGTATTTTTTTTACCAATTTCTTCTGATTGCTTTGATTGCAGCATTATTAGAAATGTTATAAATGAAAACTGGAAAATTATTTTGAGTAACAAATCTTTTATTAACATACTGGGTAATAAACCAAGTTTCAAATATAAAGGAACACATAATTTGAAGGTTTTTTTGAAAGAGGGGGGCTTTTTGTGAATATACCACACACTGCATCATTCTTGTTTTGGGATATACCATTATCAGCATTGTAAATATTATAAATTTGTCTCTGAAGGTTTTTCTGTGACTCTACAGTATACTGAAGAACAAATTCAGGTTAAGAAGAAAAGTTATACTTGTTACACTCAAAGAGTTGTTTATTTAGCATTGTGTAAATCTTACCCTAGTCTTTATGTACAGAACATTTTCTAAGTGTATTTACAAGCATGTTACTGCCATTTAGAATAAAGATGTAAAAAATGCATTGGCTGAACATAGATTAGTTTGTTCAAGTTTTAGAAAGTTGTATTTTTATGTTTTAAATAGCATTCCTATGTTATTCTTAATAGAGGATTGCAACACTAAATTTGAAGTCAAATAAGCTTTATAGCAAATACATTACATTTATCATCTGGGAGGTAACCAAAATTAAACAACATGATAAATATTAAACATTTTTAAAAGAAAAGAGAATTTAAATTGATATATTTTCATTTTGATTTTTGATAATTGCTTTGTTAGAGTTTGGCATTTTAAGAATTAATTGGTCATGATTCATGAATGTAACTATTTAAGTATTTTGAGAATTATGGATCTGCTTTTCTGAAGAAGTTATTGGTACTGATATTAAAACAATGAAAGTGCTAGTTAGTTTCACTGTTTCTTATTTTATTTGTTCATTCCTACTTCATTGCCTGCTTAATGTTATTTTTGTGTTACATGTTTTTCACGCTGTATGTTTTTTTAGTTTTCTTATTTGACTGGGTTTAATCTAGAATCTCATATAAATAAAAAAACAATATCTACAATAATTCCTTTTCAAATATTGTTGGCATCATAAATACACTTGCTAAATATGCTATTTTCCCATCAGTATTCAATTTATCAAATAAGCCTTTTTTTCTGAATGATAATTTATATGTTCTCCAGAAAAGACAAGCATGTTTTATTCCTTTTATTGTTTTTCCCATTTAATTTTACTTGCTTCTTTATTCCCAAATTTTATACTTTACAAAAACATTTTATTATAAAATATATAGCCCCTATATTTGCTGCATCACTAAAGCCTTTACTTTTCTCTTTATTTAAAGCCATTCCTAATACTGCTAGATGCTCATTTGTGCAAACCATTGCTTCTTTTATCCAAATTCTATTTAAGCAATACATAAAATGTCATCTGCATGTGTTAACCCTTCAGGCATTATATATCACACCTTATTTATTTTATAATTTATGTCACTTACTATCACTTTCATAACTAATAAAGAGTATAAAACTCATTGCACATCCCTATCTTGCAAAAATCTTCATATGTACCAATTGGCTTAATCAGCCATTTACAAGTCTTTTTACTTTATTTTTACTATATACTGACATAAATAATTTCCTAGCTTTCTCACTTATATTATTTCAGTATTACCCATAAGATGTCATGTCCAATTGTGTCAAATGCCTTTTTAATGTTGCCTATCATGATTTTTGCTTCTATTTTTCTATTTGTGATATCATCCACAATTTATCTATCATTAATAATTCTTGATACTTATTCTTCTTTATGATATATATATATATATATATATATATATATATATATATATATATATATATATATATATATATATACATATCCTTTTTATTCTTTTGCCTGTTTTGATCAGACAATCCTGTTTTATCTACCTCCCCTTCTCCTATAATTATACCTTCTGATACTATAAGATAATCTGTTTCATTCTATACATACCGTTTTTGGAAGTCCATGAATTTTTGTCCCAAAGTTTTAACTTACCACATCTTATAACCTCTAACATTTTTCTAATATCATTTCCTTTCTTTTCATTCTTGTCTCTTAAATCACAGTTAAAGTCTCATATTTATCACTACATAGTCTAAAATATGATTAAATAAGCTTTCCCTTTCTTCACAATTAGTATAATCATATAATGTTATAATTCTATATACTTGTTCTTTCCATTTTATATTTGCAATGGTTAATCTTCCTAAGTGTGATATAACTTTTTGGAGTTATATGTTACTCCATAGGGTTTCCATTTTTGGAATTTAGACCATATACAGGTTACACATTTTACATGATGCATAATTTTCTGGAAATAATAGTTCACCTTTCCTACACTTAAGGATGCTGACTGTTTCTTTTCTTTTTGTTTCTTTTCTTTCTCTTTTTGGCTATGTGGATATCAAAATTATTGTCCAGTATTATAGAAATCACTATACAAGCTCTTCCTTTCTGTCTGGCATTGCAAACATAATGCTGGTGTTTATAAAACTGCTATATCATACTTTTTTATGCAGAATCATTGCATTTGCATGAATCCATAAAATAAAAGAATACTTAACAAATACAACAAAAATACATTCTGCCTCCTACTGATATGTTATTATTTACATCAAAACCTGGGCACTGAGATGGACTGTGAAGGCAGGGAAACTTATGTATTTATTTATTTACTTGACATTTGTTTATGTTATAATAATTTATTTAAAATTGGTGCAGAAAGGCAGGGCAAGGGAAGATGTAAAGGATGTGGTTTTTGACTGATTCTGATCTCAGCAAAAGATGGCAGCCCTACCTACACATTGCCCTTCTATCCCCATGTGAGTGAATAAAATTTGAGTATGTACTCCCAGACATAGTCTGAATATGGTCCATCCACATTAGTGATCTACCTTGTTAATAAATTAATATGAGTTAAACATGCACTGTTATATAGGTCCTTATATAAAAAATGCAAGACATTTGCAGCAGTCCAAAGATCATCTTAAAATATTGGTATAAATTATGGAAAACCATACCACAGTGACTGCAGTCAGACACGTACGCCAGGATACAGAGTGCATGTTTGTTTTGTTTAAACAATGTACATGTTCTTAAGCACAAAAAAATCAGCTTTTAGCTATCATTAATTACATTACTGCATGTGTTAAGAGCTTTATAAGCATCTGGATATTCCCAGATCACTACAAAAATAATATTGCCTTTAAAAAATTAATACACAGGACAAAGCTGTATATATAATCAATAACAAATCATAGTATTTTACAAATCCAACTTTCTATAACACAAGTCAGTAAATATTATTTAATTGGCAAACAAAATTCAGATAACTTAACTAATTATAAATGGGCAGCTTTTTAAAAAATACTATTTTAGAAAATGGAATAAATTGTTCAATGCAATGGCTGATTTTATGAACCATACTATTTTGGAAATTAGCAAAAAATGCTCATTGCAGGCAGGAAACAAATAGGGCAATGTATAAGGAAGATATTGTGATAAGTGGTGGTGTATACAGTGAAGCCACTTCAGGGACATTGATACTAAGATCATATAAGACAGTAAAATACCGTGGCTAACATGTTATACAAATGATCATATCACAAGATGAAAATCAGTAATGAGGGGGCATGGCCAGGATGTTGATCTGGTAGCAGCACTTTCTCTCAGCTCTCTTACTTCATTACTATTCCTGACAGGCATTTTATGAAATAAGGAACAATTGGAGGAAATTTCTACTACTAACTAATTCTTAATAATCTGTAGCATCTACAGAAGAAATTTTACTGCTTATTTTTGGATAATTCCTGTCAAATTAACTACTGGAAAGACAGCACCACAATCAGCTATACATCATGAGCCATCTTAAGAACTCAACCCAGGACTCTTCCATCAAAAAGGAACTGCACTCACCTATTTCAAATATACATGAACTCACAATTAAGACAGACAAGATGGATAACAAAATAGATACTTTCAAAGAAAAGTGCTTTCAACAACTTGAACAATTTCAGGAAATGTTTACTCAACAGAAATTTTACTTATAGAACAGTCATTAAATGACATTGATTCTACACTTCTAACAGAGAAACAACAAACAGAATTTTTATTACAACAAAATACATACTTATTAGAAAAACTTGATGATATGGAAAACTGAACAAGAAAAAACAACATGTGGATATATGGTTTACCAGAAAAAGCAGAAGGGGACATCACAATAAACGTTCTCACCACCTGGATAACAAATGTAGTGAAATTACCTGAAGCCCTTTCATATGGCATAGAACGTGCACACGTGTCATTAACAGCCTCTGGAAATACTTCTTCAATCAAAAATAAGCTGAGATCCATAATTGTGAGACTTTTCTCTACACAAGACAGAGATCTTATCCTCAGAAATGCCTTGACAAATTCGCCCATCAAATATAATTATGCTTTAATCAGATTTGATAATGACTACTCTGTAAAAGTGATTTCCAAAAGAAAAGAATTCCTACCAATAATACAAGTCCTAAAAAAGAAGCAACTGAAAACTCATCTTCTGTTTCCAGCAAGACTGAAACTCTTCTTGCCAGAGGGAATAAGAAATCTTTAAAGCAGTGGATTCAGCAATAAAATATCATTCCAACAACATCCTAACACAAGTAGAATCTATGGACTAGACAAACAATACACATAAAAGAAATCCAGAAGTAAACAACTGGAAGACTGTTGAACAAAAGAAGAAAAAAATGAAGGACAAATAAACATACATATTTTACTTACTGTAAATGTTTGAAGAATGATACAGAAGCAACAAAGGGAAAAAAGAGTTTGAGTTTTCTTGTCTTCAAATCAACTTAAAACAGGTGCCCCTTTACAGTTATTCATTAAGTGCTGTTAGAGTTATTAGAAATTGAGCAAATTCATTTCTAAAGTCATGTATTAATTACTTCTATATTTATTTGTTTAAACTTATAAATCAACATATAGAGATTTCCATATAGTTAACATATAGAGGTTTAATAAATAGAAATGTCCTTGTATGAGCTTCCACTGACATGCAAATGCTTGATAAGTCCTTGATTTGATAGATTAAATGGGCTGCAAAAAGTGTTTCTTTCTAGATGCAGTCTTAAACTAAATGTTCTGTTCTAGGTAATGGGTGTTCTAAATTAACTGGATTATTTACAGAAACAACCAGTAAATGTTTCTTTAGAAGGTTTGCCTGGTAGTTTTACTAGCCAGGCAAAGAGGTATATTACTTCATAGTGATAGGGATTGTACTATACGATTTGAAATCATAAGTTTAGCAGTTAATTTCTTTTTTTTTTTTATAATGGTTTGGTGTCTACAGGAAATATAAAGACTGCATATATAAAGAAAGAATCAAAGCATTTCTATAAACCAAAACCAAGGGTCAAAATTGCTTCCATAAACTGTCATACAAATCAAACATAAAGTAAAACATGAAATGTTTATCTATAAATGTCAATGGTCTGAACAATCGTAATAAGAGAAGCTTATTCAACTATATAAACTTACATAAGCCACAAATAGTATTTTTACAAGAGACACACTTGTTAGACATAGATATAAACAACATTAATATTAACAACTACACAGTACTAGCAAGCTCTCAATATAAACAAAAGAAAAGAGAAGTAGCCATATTAATTCATAATGAAATCATATCTCCCAGAATAATTAACAGCTATCATGATACATCTGGTATGTTTTGTCTAGTGTCTATGGAATTAAATAAGAAAATCTATACTTTAGCAAATTTATACTGGATACCAGGACTTGGACTAGAAACAGTTAAACATCATTTTGAAGGAATAATCCACTTAGCTAAAGGTAGCCTGGTAATAGCAGGAGACTTCAATTGTATAACAGATGACAAGGACACAGATTCAAAAACTGCAAGAAGAAAACTGCCTATATCAAAGGCACTTTTAAAATTCACAGACACAATGCGCATAAAAGATATAAATAAATTTGCTGACCCAGACTCATTAATGTATTCCTTTTACTCACATAGGCATAGGACTAACTCTAGGATAGACAAGATATACATATCTAGTGACTTAACAAAAATTGATGAGTTAAAATAATAAACTGTCCACTATCTGATCATAATGCTCTAGTTTTTGAGGTAGAACTTAACCTTACAGATACAAATCTCATCACAAGAATACCCTCTTACATCACAAAATTAGCAGAGTTTAAAGAATGTTATGAAAAATAAATTAAAACTTTTATTGAATTAAACATAACAGAGGATATCTCTGAAATATATATATTTGGGACTCATTAAAAGCATATATATGGGAAGGTATTATCTTGGTACATTAACAAAAGGAAAACTTGGAATATGTTAGAATTACAAAAGAAAGTTGATAAACTGAAGCTGGAAAGTCAAAAAGGAAATGCAGATTAAGTTCAGGAACTATTATAAGCCAATAGAAAATATGCAGAAATATTACATCATAAGATTATGATAATCTAGGAAAGATAAAATTAAATTCTTATTCTACAAATCCAAAACACCAGAAACAATTAGCAAACAGAACAAAAAAATAATCAAATCCAAACAAATTAAAGAAATATATATACATAATGCTAAGAAAAAAGTAACAGATTTAAATAGTACTTTGGAAGCATTTAGACAACAATATAACTCTGATAACTCTTTAAATTCTCAAGAAATACCCACCAAAGATATAGAAAACTACAATGAAAATAAAATTATTACTAGGTTAACACAAGAACAAATAGACACTACATATAAATCAATTACTATAATGGAACTGAAATCACAAATTAAAAAACTTAAAGTAAATAAAGCACCTGGCCCAGATAAGATATTTCCTGAAATGTATAAATTAGTACCTAATCAGGCTATAGCCTTACTTTTGAAAGTATATACCATAGTTAAACAAGATATAAATATTCAACCCTCTTAGAAAATTCATTGATATCCCCTATAATTAAAGCAGGCAAAGATGAGAAACAATGCTCATCATATAAACCAATATCATTATTAAACATAGATTATAAAATGTTCACGGCAATATATGGTGATAGAATCAAGCACTTTCTCCCCATGTTAATCCATGAAGACCAGACAGGCTTTATTAAAGCAAGAAATACATATGACAACCTTAAAATAATTTTATCACTAATAGATTATACTATACAAATACATTTTGATTTATACATAATTTCCCTAGACATTAACAAAGCCTTTGATTCTGTTAACTGAAACTTCCTAACATTAGCCTTAAAAGAATATAAATTTCCCACAACTTTTAACACTCTCATCCAATCATTATATAAAGAATCTATAGCATATGTTAAATCAGGATCATATAGATCAAATCCTATACAAATTAAAAAGAGAACTAAACATGGTTGCCCTTTATCACCACTGCAATTTGCCTTAATAATAGAACCCTTTGCAAATCAAATTAGGTCCAACAACAACATTAAAGGAATATACATTAACAAAACATTGAACCTTAAACTACAGCTCTTTGCCGATGACATACTTCTAACCATCTCAGACACTAACAAATCTTTACAGGCTTTATCTAATGACATAAAAGATTTTCAAAGTGTCTCAAGTTTACACTTTAATGAAAACAAAACAAAAATCATGCCATGCAATACCAAAAAGAAACATATAAACAAATGATATTCCAAATACATAGCAGTGGACAACAAAATATTATATTTAGGTATAGATCTGCTTAAAGATTTAATAGAATCACTTATATTTAATTATAAAAAAAACACTAGATAAAATAGAGCAAGCACTATCCAACTGGAACAAATATATATTTACAATGGCAGACAGATTATATCTTATTAAATCAGTCATGTTTCTCAAGGTTTTATATCTAATACAAAGCTGTTCATTGCCACCTCCCATGTATATCATCCAAAGATTTAACAAACTAATACTAAACTTCTTATGGTTCCCAAATAAACCCTGAATTGCTTTAAATAAACATTTACCAAATTGGGAAGAAGGAGGAATTAATCTACCAGACATTGAGACAGACATTATATCATCTGTTGTCAAAAATATAACCTTATGGTTAAATGCTCATTACATGCCTATTTGGAAACAAATACACAAATAGATTTATATAGAACTTAGTCAAAATCACATACAAGACTGCTTAACTATCATACCATCACCCCTTGTCTGGTTGTTAGAAGATCACCTAGTAGGAAAAAATAAAAACAGTAAATTGCCATCAAAATATATAAATATTACCCTAACAACATTTAAAAAATATATAAACAAAGTCCCAAATATCAATTCTTGTTTTCTCTATCCTTTCCAATAGCCTTTACACCTACTATTTTTAACACATCCCAAATTCAAAAAATAAATACGCTAAAGAAAAGTTCAATAAACTATTGGCATCAGCTGGTAGAACAAGGGAAATATTAACTAATGATAAAATATTTAGCAGATATAATATTAATAATGATTCATGGCTACTTCTACAAATTCTAAGGCAATACCTTATAAATAGAACATATGAACAAATGCAAGTAGCAGTCAAGCAAACTGTTCCAGAATTCATTGAATATCTTATTATAACCACAAATCAGCCTTATCAAGGCAATGGTTACCTGCCTAATATTTACAAACTTATTAAAAAATACAAAAGTCTACTATGTAGACAATTACTGGGATTATTACACACAGGTAAACAACCACCCTCCTAATGAAGAAGAGAAAAAGATTATCTTGAAATCATCAAAACAATCAACATTGTCAATATATTGGCAGCTATTCACTTGGAGATATTTAACAAGAAGTTTTTACATACTACACAAATTAGCAAAATTATATACTATTGAAGATAAATGCTGGAAATGTCAAATTAAAATAAGAGCTGACTAGCAACATATTTTCTATGATTGTAAGTGTCTCACTTTGTACTGGAAAAATATTAATTTTTTCTCCAGATTGTCTTCAATGATAATTATCAATTAACAAAAATCAATGATTTTATTCAATACCCATATCCCAGATTGCGTGCCAAAAAAGATTTCAAGATACTATGGGCACTGATGACAGTAGCATGCAAAATTATCACCATACACTGGAAAAGTATGACTTCTCCCACGTTCAAGGAGTTTAAAAACCTGTCCTTAACAGTTGTTCATATGGAAATATCTACACTGAAGAGCAAAATAACTAGACCTGCATCACTTAATAACTCTTGGATGAAAATACTGGAAATATTAGAGAAAATGGACAAAGATTTATGAAATGATTTATCATTCTTCACATTGTACTTAAATTTTATTTATTGCTTTTTCCTGTATAGACACTAATGTATATAGTTAAATAATGTTCTGATATTTATAGGTTTTAGAATTGTATATATGCTTTTCATTTTGAATTTATGTAATGTTTGACAAAATATCATAGTTCAAAATAAAAAAATTAAAGAGAAAATCAGCAACAATATGATAGTGAGGCCAATGGCAAATACAAATGAGGGTAAACAACAAGGCAGAGTGAGTCAGAAAAATATAAAAACTTCATGGTGATCCACAACCATCAATGTAGCTGAATGTCTTAAAATCTTGGCAAACAGAGACAGAGACCATGTTATAATGTTGGTATAGCGACAGGATTAACCGAAATGTATGTGTTGGTCTGTTAAATGTCTCTACTCAGCTAGTGCATGAGAATGGACTTGCCAACCACTTCTACATTTCCAAAGAATGTGACTTCATGTACAAGCTATCATCTGTATTACACAGAAGCAGTGGAACATTGACAGCAGAACGAAACACCGTACAGGAGTTGGTACATGCATGCTGACCACATATGCAGGAATATGAAGTGCATGAAATACTTTTCTCTGTAAATACCAAGTTATGATAATTCTTGCTAGAAGAACCTTTCAGTGACCAGCTGGGAAAATGGATGCATCCCTACATCTGCTTCAGGGATACTACACCAATTGCTTTATTTTGTGCTATAACATAAGGAAAAGCATATGTGGTTGCTGTGTACTGCAGACAAGCTAAATAAAACTGTACAGGCATTCCATGCAATACCACATTTCCCTGAAGTACTTGGTATCATCAAGTGTTCCCACATTGTCATCAAGGCCCCATCTGAGACAAAGAACAATGGTTTATCAACTGTAAGAGATTCCACTCCATCAACTGCCATGTAGTATGCAAAGCACTGGATACAATATATAGTGCGGCATCAATGTCAAGCAGCACACACAATTTCGCAATCATCTGGTAAATGTATGACTTATATCAATTATTTGCTTGGTCTGCTTTCCCTCAACAACATCTTATGGGCAGTGCCAGATATGCCATGGAGCAATGGCTGATGACTCCTATGCAAAACCCATTGAGTACAGAATAGAGTGCATCTAGCTCCATACAGTTGCAGACCTGCATCTTTATTGAACAAGTATTTGGAGTGATGAAGACTTCTGCTACTTATATGTTCCCAGTGGCATACTGCAGTTTTCTTCAAAAACCATTAGTAGGATATTTCACATGCATGTAATTTTACACAGTGATACAACAGGACATTGCCATTGGAAGACAGGATGTGCCTGGGCCAGTAGTGAAGGATGGGTCCCACTGAAGACTTTGTGTTGACTTGGCTGATGTAAATGACCATCTAAGGCAGAGGGTGGTGCAATGCACTGTGGCACTAGCTAAGAAGCAGTGGCTTATCTATAGGCTAACTAGGCATAACAATCAGTAACAATCATACATGCAATACTAAAACTGGGCTATGCTATGCAGTGCATGGACTGGCCATGTTGTGCATGACACACAGGCTACCATGGTATAGAGCACTGAAGGCAGGGCAAAGTTATAATATGTATATATGAGGAGATCACAGTGACAGTTGTTGGCACTGGACACTATGTGGGAATGGGGAACTAATTATGTGAATGTGTATCTATGTCATGGACTGGTGAGTGTGGTAAGCTTGGAAGTCTGTGGTGTGAAGCGTTGGTGTCGTCGTTGTGGTTAGAGGGTGTTGCTTAGCATTTGTGTGGCAGGACATAGTCCCAGTAGATTTTGCCATGCTGTGATTGTCTCTTTATAACAGGTCCAGGGTGCACTCAGGTGTCACTTTCTACTATCATGTATGTCCCCATCAGTGTCTGCTCAGAGGAATGTCACTGGGATGATCAGTCACTGGCACAGAGCATAGTATGCTTTGTGAGGACAAAAGGCATGCCATGTTACATCAATGTCCAATAAGTACACCTTGGGTGTGGGGATGGGCATGGATGGCTGCAGCACCTTCAACAATGGTGATAGGTGTATAGGTCAAGGAGTAATGGGGCCTAGTTGTGCCATGGGAAATTTCTCTACAGGATGCATTTGAAAGATGGCCATGTGAATGTAATCAGCCCCGGTGATTGGCAATAGGCATGGCTCTGAAAGATATAGATTCCACCTTATGCACTATTAAAATAGTAGCTACAGGTCCACTAGAAATAATTGCATCTTGTTTGATTGACTTGCTATTATTCAACACCAAAATACTGAAAGATGGTGAAGATAACTGGTCAGACTTGTGGCACCCTCTAGGTCACAAAAACGCAACAAAAAGTTTTTAACAGGCTGGCAAATCTCTTGCACTTATTAACATGGGGATAATCCCACAAAACCCTTAACTACATGTACACACACACACACAAACACACACACACACATACAAAACAAATGCATGCAGATATTTAAGTATCTCTGTCTCTCTCTCTCTCTCTATATATATATATATATATATATATATATATATATATATATATATATGGATCACCTTTAAAACCTAAACACTAACGAAACGAAAAGACCGAAAACATAAAACAACAAAACACCGAAAACCATTACACCAACACAGTACACTACATAACATATGCACTATCCCTAACCCAAACCCTAACCCTAAGGTCCGACACTACCGCACTTACCCTACCTGCACCTAACCCTAACTCACTTAACCCACTAACCCACAGTCCCTCACCATCGCACACACCTACCTGCACCCTAACCCTAACTCACTTAACCCACCCCTAACCCACAGTCCTCACTATCGCACACTTACCTGTCCGCTCCTAACACTAAATCCTCACTTTCGACAACTTACCGAGTCCCTAACCCACAGTCCTCACCATCGCACACACCCTACCTGCACCTAACCCTAACTCACTTAACCCACCCCTAACCCACAGTCCCTCACTATCGCACACTTACCTGTCCGCTCCCTAACACTAAATCCCTCACTACCCGAGTCCCTAACCCACAGTCCTCGCCATCGCACACACACTACCTGCACCTAACCCTAACTCACTTAACCCACCTAACCCACAGTCCCTCACCATCGCACACACACCCTACCTGCACCCTAACCCTAACTCACTTAACCCACCCCTAACCCACAGTCCCTCACTACCTGTCCGCTCCTAACACTAAATCCCTGTCCGTCCTTTTCGGTCATCGTATTCTCGTCCCGTCGGATTCCGTTTCGAGATTTTAAAGGTGACCCATATATATATATATATATATATATATATATATATATATACATAAACATATATATATATATATATACATAAACATATATATATATATATATATATATATATATCTATACACACACACATATATATATATACATATATATATATATGTATATATATATATATATATATATATATATATATATATATATATATATATATATTGATATATATATATATATATATATATATATACTTATTGTTTGTACATTTCGTTTAGTGTGCACACTCAGATATTAGGTGAGAAGATGTTTTATATACATACTTTTAAGTAAAACGAGGATACACTACACATGCACAATTTCAGAAAAGAAATTAGTAATGGAAAGCTGTATACAATATTTACAAAGCTGAACCATAAGAAATAAACAGGTAATAGAGAAAGGAGAGCAGAGAAAATGCTCGTGGGAGCATAGCTGAAGGAGAGTTATTGAGGTTATCGATAGCTATTGTTATTGTATTGATAGTTATTGACAGCTAATGGAGAAGGGAGAGCAAAGAAAATACTTGTGGGAGCATAGCTGAAGGAGAGTTATTGAGGTCTTAGGAACCTGAGGGGGAAAACCCCCAGGAGCATAGCTGAAGGAGAGTTGTTGAGGGCTTAGGAACCTGAGTGGGAAAACCCCCCAGGTGAATGGATTAAGGAAGATTAGGTTGGATGGTGGCAATTACATTTCCATTTTGTGGCCAGGTGTTTGGTAAGCTGAGTTTTGAAGTTTTCTATGTTTGGGATGGTTCTTAGAGAGGGAGGAAGGGAATTCCATTTTTTGCCTAGACAGATAGCGAGGAGAAGTTGGCCTGCTGTACTTTTGGGTTTGGGGATAGCAATTAGGTTTTGATGCTCGGATCTGAGAGTTCTATTGGGGGTGTAATAGTGGAGGATATTAACGCTGGACACTAAGTTGGGTGATATACAAGTCTGTGTGCAGTGGTGAGTTGGAGGAAGTCTAAGTAGTTTGGGAGTTCAAGCCACTTTAGGGATCTTAGGGTAAGGCAGTGATGGGTAGAAGGTTTAGATTTGGTAGCAAATTTTGAGATTTTAATAAAGCAGTTTTCTAGTTTGGAGGAAAAAGAGGAGGACAGATTAGTTAGCAGGGGGGCTCCATATAATAAGGAAGGCAGTAGATAAGTGGTGGCTACAGTATTCCTAGTAGTATGAGAGAGGAAGAGATTGTTCCTATACAGCATACCTAGCTTTTGGTGGGTTTTCTTAATATTTTATTGAATATGGATATCGAACTTGAGATGTTCGTCAATAGTAATACCAAGTAGTTTAGCGGAAGGAACCACTTCTATAGCTGAATTAGTTTGACTTAGCACTTTGAAGGCATTTTTGTTGTAGGAGTATGACTCTGTGGGAGG
>NC_056734.1:339993170-340115670 GCF_019279795.1 Protopterus annectens
TAGGCTGGATACATTTTAGACTTAATGCATAACATAGCATCTGGCTTATAAATCCAACATTTGCTTTTTAAAACATGTCATTCATGCAGATAACTTAAATTAACAGGTGAAAGAGCTCAGGTTTCAGTTTACTTTACTTTATTTTGCTTTATTGTTAACCAGGTAAAACCTATAGGCACAAGGCTTAGTTCATGGATGACGTGGGCCAAAGGTGTCAGCCACCCCAGGTGCAGGTGTTAGGGAGACACAGTCAAGTTATAATGTGTAGAGATATTCATTTCTGTAGAAATACTGGAACAGAAACAAATTTTGATGTTGCTTTTATGGTCAGGATTGCAGTACCATGTGTGGTGGTAAAAGTTTCTTAAGTTTTGAAAACAGTCCTTTCATTGTTTCATAATTTGACAATCTGGAACTGAATTTTAGATTGGAGTGGACTTTTTTTTTTTTTTTTATTGCTTATCATCTTATAGTTGAGCAGCAAATGATTGGGGAATGGCAGTAGATCCTAGATTATCCAGCTAAGACTCTGAGTAAAGGGATGGAGTCCTGGCTATGACCAAGCTGACCCTTATTTATCTAGAGGCTTGGTCAGGGGGCTGGATAGAAGGAGTGGGAAGGATTACTTTTGTTCGCTCACCCATTCTGGAGTATCTGTCAGTGACATGATATGCGCTCAGTAATGAGGATGGTGCCATACCTGTGCTCCGGATTGCTATTAGCATTTTGGCATTGAAAGACAGGCCAGTGCTAACTGATGTTACATGTAATGATACATGTGATGCCAGCTGCTGCAGCCAGTTAAGGCACACATATATTCCCCTTGTCTACAGGACAGTGTATATGATGCTATCAGGTGCTAACACTCTCCCACCCCTTCCAAGCTTGCCACTAGTGTGACGCCAAACCCTGAGAATAATATCTTTCTTGCTTGTTGATGCATATAATTAATTATTGCTAGTATCCATAAGAATGAGCATATTTTATAAATCCCTCTGTGAGAATAAGTACTGTATTGCTTCCACTTTTAGTCTATGACAAATCTTCTTTGCTTGCCAAGAAGAATCAGCATCCAGTTCATGGCAGTTGATTAGAAAAGCTTGTAATCTGATAGATGTACAATAAACATGGATTCTTCTTGTAGGCATGTTTTATGCCTACTATCACAAAAGAAGAAACTATTTATGTCTCAGATAAGACTGAAACTTAAGAAAGAACCTATATGAAAGACTGTGCCATTTACGTTATTAGATACAAAACCAAAGTTCTTCAGGAAATAAATCCAAATCAGCGAGACTACACAACAGAAATCAAATTTATTTAGTGCTTTCATCTTGGTTAATACCAAGACTTCTTCAGAATAAAAAAACACATCAAGCAAGAGCTTAAATATACTTGATCAATTAATCCATTAATCAATTAAATAATTAGAAAAAAGTATGTTCTTTTAAAAAGACAGACCTTTTGGCCAACAGATGACTCCACACTTTTTAAACATTGTTCTTTCATGAGTATATAAATGAGTGTTTACTGAAAAAAGTCTACTTACTGAAATACATCAGGAATCTGTTGAGCATATTTCTGAAGATACAACAAATTTGACTGAGAAAGTAACTCATCTAGAAGTTTAATCCCAGACCAATGCCAGTCGTGCTACAGTTTATCCATATTAAATATTTTATATTCCTGAAGCACATCATGTCTTCCCAAATATACAGTTTAGCAGCAAAAAATGACACTTGGTTATGATAATATTAAAACCAAGATTGAGGCACTTCTCACTTTGTCATGTTTGCAATGGTTTGACAAATTTGCATTCCACGACCATTTGTGACTGCATCTTGTTGCACTGGCAAAAGCAATATATATACTGCCAAAATAAATAATCAGAGATCTTAAGTTTTGGATTCCTTTCAGAATAAACATCCAGGTTTGTGAATGTGGGCAAGGCCGTTTAATATTGCCATAAAACTACTTGGCAGCAAATGGTACTTTAGATTAGAATTCAAGTCCAAAATGTTATGCTTATCAAATCAATCAATCAATCATATGAATTTTTGGCATACTGCTAAGCGGAGAGTCTACAAACCCTCTGTGACTGAAAAATTAGACCTGTGTGTCTTTTGTGGAAAAGAACAACTGCAAACTGCATCTGACCTGTCATTGTGCAAAATAGTCTGATGCTACATTAATAATATGCATTCATGTACAGGCATAAATAAAAACACACTCATACACACACACTCATTCATTTCTATTGGATGGAATGTCCTGTATAGGGTACCTATTACCCTACTTTTACATCATCTCTCCAACACCCTATTAACTATAGAGTCAAATGCTGACATGCTGCATGTGTGTGCATGGGTTCCATTCAGAAGCTCGAAATACTGAAATGTCTAATTTCAGTATTTCGAGTCCAAGAAGCCGAATCCACAGAACAGCGAAAGTTTAGAAGCAGGAAATTCAAAACCTCGAATACTGGAGGTTTTGAATTTTGCACTTCTAAAGTTCCGCTGTGGTCACGTATTCAGGTAAGTGTGTGTGTTAAGGAGTTTGGGTAGGAGCTGTGGTGTGTGTCAGTGTGTTTTGTTGCTGTGATGTGAGTATGCGAAGAGAATGTGGCTTGTGTGGTGGTATTTTGTGTGTATTTGTATATAGTGCAACCTCGGAATGAGAATATTTAAGTAGGGGGTGCAGGGGGGCTTTCCCCCCTGCTTTCATGTAGTAGAGTGATTGTGTGTGTTTGTGTGGTGGATGATGTGTGTGTGTGTATTTATGTAGCAAAACCGTGAAATTCAAAACTTCCAGTATTCGAGGTTTTGAATTTCGCGGTTTTAGTTTTCGTTGTTTTGTGGATTCCACTTCTTGGGCTCGAGATACTGAAATACAAGATTTCAGTATTTCGAGCTTCTGAAGTGAGTCCATGTGTATATGTGTTTGGGGGGGGGGTCATGGAAGACATAGTTATTGTGTGCATGATTGGTACATTTCATTGAATTTTGTACTTTAGCACATGTAGTCATTTTTTAGTAAGAACTCTATGTTAAAAGTTATTAGCGTTATTCTTTGACAAACTTGAACAGACTTATACAAACAATCCAAAAGATTTGGGAGGAAAGGTTTGAAACACAGGCAGGGGAAGAAGGAAAAAGGAAGAAGGGCAGAATGGTTATGGAAAGTAAGAGTGGGAGGTAAAATAATTTTAGTATTAATCTACTTTAAAAAGTTCATTGTATAAGAGACTACATTATTGACAGAGGTGGGTGATGGTATTATGTCTCCTGCTTTAAGGTAGTTGTATTTAGATTGCTAAAATGAAATGACTTCTGCTCAGGGCTAAATATTGGATATGATGTACTTTCTTTGCAATGAGGTGGAAGATATTCCTAGAACTTTGGACCTAGGATAAAGAAACTTTGCCTTGTGCAAAGAAATTTGGCTGCAGTGGTTTCAAGAAGTGTTCCCTTATGGTTTTGAATTCTGAAATTATAGGATGATATTTTTTGTATATAAATATATATAAATATAAGAAAAAAAAGAGAAAGAGTAGGAAAAATCTGTTTCTTAGTGTGATGGCAACACACACACACACACACACACACACACACACACACACACACACACACACACACACACAGACAAACATTTCCTCTCTCTCTCTCTCTCTACTGGTATAAAATAAGAACATTAAATTTGCTCATTTTTAGCTGCATTTATGCATACATAACATTGGACTGACTCTACGTTAAACCAGCTACACTCATGTGAATGCCTGGATAAAAGACTGTGTCTTGTACCCAAGAAGACAGCCACATTTTTTGTCAGTTATAGGCTTCATCATTTTATGTTACTGACACTCCCGTGCATGTTGCCTGCATTTGCAACTTTACCATCCGAAGATATGTGCACAGCAGGAGGAGCATTGTGACATTTAGTTGTTCCTCTGTCCTTTGTCTTGTGTCTTCACTACTTAAAATACAGAGTGCAGTGAGCAGTACCTTCACCAATCCTGCATGCATCTCAACTGTGCTTTATTTTCAAGGACATCCCTGTTTTTCTGGGTCAAAATGTTGTTCTGTCCATCTTAAATTGTAGTGATTAGTTGCTATAAGGTGGTAGATTACAATCAGGAAATAATGGCATCCATTAACGTTCCAGACTTGTTGTATTTTAGAGAACATATGTCAGTTCAAGTTCTCTTATGTTGGTAACATTTGAAATGGAGCCTTTGTGATTATTTTTATAATGTGTCCATGATTCTGAAGATAAGAGGTCGAAAGCTGTTATACTTTCATGGAACTGAAATGATGACTAACAAGGCAGATATTATAGGAGCATACACGTTTAAGCAGAAAAATAGAAGATATAATTGGTATTTTACATATCAGAGGTATGCTTTCATTTGTTTCTTTAATTTGAATGCATCCTTTCTGTTATATTTCTCTACATTAGATTATTAAATATGCATTCATAAGATCATAAGTGTATACTAGACTAACAAACTCAAGGGCCTTTTTAAGTGCACCCAGTGCATTTTAAATGCAACTAGAATGTTTGAAGCCCTAGAGGTGATTTTAAGGGGAATGTGTAAGCTGGGGGTTAGGTTCTCAAGCATTTTTGCAGATTGCCTCTATCCATTAGAAATATAGATGTCAGAACAGGGTAATTTCTGATTTCTCATATGCTAGTTCATGTTACTCTTGAATGAGGTCAGGGAACAGCTCTGCTTCACATAGATGGGAGCTTTTTTCAGAGAAAGGGTATTCTTGGAGACACATATCTGTCCCTCCTACATTCCTTATTTATGTTCCAAGCAAGGTTTAAGTCACTGGATTGGGTAGTTCTGATGTTATTTGTTTTGCTCATAGGCATGAGTTCTATTACAGTGGGATCCAGGGACACCGTATATGCCAGACACTGATTGTCTCCTCAACAGGCTGTAGGCAACAGAGTATAGGCATAGGGCTTTGAGGTAATCTGCATAGAACTAGTTGCTAATGTCATGTTGTCTTTTTGTGGACATTATAGTTGTTGCATGTGTTACGGTGGGCATTGTACTCAATGATAGGCCTGATAAGACCTGAATAAAGTAGACTGATGACTTCCTTGGTTCTAGATGCCATACCCTTCCTCACAAGCTGAGCAATTTAGAATGGTTTCTTCAGTACTTTAGATGCACGTTAGTCAAAAGCAAGGTTACTGTCTATATACATCCCCAAATCCCTGACTAATGGGTCTACTCTTAGAAGTGTGATATCAATGATGCAGTTACCTGGGGTAGTCAACTTTGTAATAGGTATTATTATGCACCTCCTGGCTCTGTCACAAGTTATTTGTCTGTGTTAGCCCTTCCTGGATGATATTAGGGCCTTGCATCGATGACTGCTGTCGGTTTGCAATCATCTGCAACGTGGTCAACCAGAGGCTCTTGAAATTAGCCTTGACTTCTGAAAAATAGATTCCAAAAAAGAGCAGCCCTAGCATAGAGGCTTGAGGGACTCTGCTAATGACTGGCTTATTTGTGGATGTAGTCTCCCACATCCTAACTTCCTAGGTCCTATCTGAGAGCCACTTGGCTATCCAGCATGTAACATAGAGGTTTATGGCTCATTCCATAAGTTTTACAATGCCCATTGGAGTATTGTATCAGATGCCTTGGCCAGGTCAGGGTAAGTGGTATGCATCATTTTTCCCTAATCTATTCCATTCTTGACCCTCTCAAAGAAGTTCACCAGGCAGAATAGGTATCATCTGCCCTTGATAAAACTAAACTGGATTGGATTCAGTATCTGAAGGTTTCTTATGTCATTATTAATCATTTCCATGATACCTCTATCCATAGTTTTGCAAATGAGACTAGTCAGACTTATATGCCTGCAATTTCATGGGGTCTTAGAAGGCCCAGCCTTGTGCAGAGGGATAACTATTGCAGTTGTCCATTTGTGTGGCATTAAACCTGACTGGAAACTATAGTTAAATATTTTCTCCAGTCGACCTGATAGAATGTGTTTCATACTATTTAGGAGGCATCCTGGGATACTGTCAGGTCTATCAATGCAGTGTTCTTGGCCTTGGACAGTGCATTTAGGACTTGTTCCCTAGTGATAGTTGGGGGGAATGTTCAATGGTATTTCATAAGAGGTGGCCAGGGAGGAGAGGGGATAAAACTAGAACTAATTTTGTTACCCGGTGGATCTTATATCTTTCGGCTCTGTGTAGGTAGGTGGCTCCATTTACAATTACCTCTGCACATTATTGTGTACAGCCTTTGAGATTACAGATACAGGTTCATAGGTTCATAGGTAGGTGCTAGGCTATCTGCCCGAGGGCATTTATAAGCCTAGCCAGAGTGTGTCAGCTTTCGCTGCCCCACTGATTAATTAACTGAGCCTCTGTCAAGAAGAGCTAATGAAGTGATTCCAGGGGTGTATTTTCTGTTACCCATCCACTCGTCAAGGTTTGTCTTGAAGAGAGTTAGTAAGGGGCTCTGCCTAATGTAGTTAGGAATTTTGTTCCAAAGCATGGGGAGTCTCTGTGACAGGAATCTATCCCTCCAGCATGTTCTATTTATTGTTGTGGTGAGGTTTAGCTCACTAGAGCGAGTGGCTCGCAGTGACTTGGATTTCTTTAGGTGGAGCATGTCCATCAATTCTGAGTTGGACATGGCTTTGTAAGTCAGGCAGAGATCACCTCTGAGTAAGTGATATGCCACTGAGTACAGCTGGAGTTTTTCCAGTCGGGCTGCATAGGACATATGTTTGAGGCCAGTAATCCTCTTGGTGAGGTACTTTTGTGGTCTTTCCAGCTGTTGGAAGTGTCTTGTGAGGTACATCCCAAATGGGGCATTGTACTCTATGATGAGTCTGATGAGTGATGAGTAGAGGGTCACTATAACCTCTTTATTTCTAGATGCAAACCCCTTAGTAATTAGATGGGCTACATAGAAGGATTTCCTAACTTCTTTGGCAATATAATTTTCAAAGGAGAGATTATTATCTACCTGGGTCCCCAGATTTCTTATTACCTCTTCTGTATTAAGGGGGCTGCCACCTATGTGGTAATTCATGGGTGTTTTGTTTTTCCCAAATGAGATGACTATGCATTTTTTGGCATTTAGCTTGAGACCATGACTTTGACACCAGGTGTCCGTCTCAGTAAGGCCCTTTTGGAGAATGCCCGCATGAGCTGGAGAGTCAGTTATGGCTCCCAGTTTACAGTCATTGGTGAACTTGGTTAGCTATAGTCTTGTGTTTTCCTGTACTTCTGAGAAGTATATGCTGAACAGTAGGGGTCCCAGGACCGAGACTTGTGGGACACCACTTGTGACTGGTTTAGAGTCGGACCTGGAGCCCACTATTCTTACCATGTGAGTTCTGTCTGTAAGCCAGTTGGTAACCCATCTCATGATGTAGGAGTATATGTTCAGGCTGATGAGTTTTTCTATAATTCCCGAGTGGAGAATGGTGCCTAAAGCTTTGGCGAGGTCAAGGTAGGCTTTGTGAACCACCTTCCCCTCATCTATGGCCTGGGTGACTGTCTCGAAGAAGTCAACCAGGTTTAGGAGGCATGATCTGCCCTTAACAAAGCCGAACTGGGTCAGGTCAAGTGTTTTTAGGTTCCCAATGTCTTTGTTAATGAGTTCCATGATGATGCGCTCCATAGCCTTGCAGACCAGGCTAGTCAGGCTTATGGGGTAATAGTTACTAGGGTCAGTTGCGGCCCCTCCTTTGTGGAGTGGAATAACCGTTGCTGTGTGCCATTCTATGGGCGCATAGCCTGTGGAGAGGCTGAGGTTGAACAGTGTGTTTAGGTGGGCAGTTAGTTCATTCTGTAGTTCGTGCAAAATGCAGCCTGGGACACCATCTGGCCCCACTGATGCTGTGCTTTTGGCTTTTGAAAGGGCTGTTTTCACCTGTCTGTCTGTGATTTGCAGGACACTACACTTATCTGATATTGTTGTAGGCCCTTTTGGGGGTCAGAGGGGGGTGAAGTTTGCACTGACTCTATCTGCCAGGATGTTGGCAATATCAGTAGGCTCAGTATATTTTCTGCTATTTTGCACTAGCTCAGAGCATATCTGCAAGTTGCCACTTAGATTCTTGACATAGCTAAAAAAGACTTTGTGGTTATCTTTCAAATCCTTGGCTATTTTTCTTTCAAAGTTAGCCATGGATGATTTTATGAGGGACCTTAGTTTCTTACTGATATTGATCAGGGATGTCTTACCTTCTTGGGATTTGCTTTTTTTCTGAACTAGTTTCCTCCTTCTATTGTATAGCCTGTTTATGGCAGGGGTCCACCAGACTGTTTTCCTTCTCTTAGGGGAGTGAGTCTTGGTTTTGCTAGGGATGGCACGATCCATGCATCCTTGTAGGTGCTCATAGACTGCATTTGTAAAGGTTCCTGCATATTGGACACTGTTATCCTTTAGCGTGGGGGCTGTGAAACCTACCACCTCTGTCTTAAGTAAGGTGAAGTTTGCTATAGAAAAGTTTTTCACTGTGGTTTCCTTGGTTGGGGGTGGTGGTGTGGTGTGGTGTGGACATCCAGAGTGATTAGTTTATGGTCTGATCTAACCAGTGATGGGTTGACCTCCGGTGCAAAACATCTGTCGCCCATGTTGGTGATGACCAGGTACAATATGTTTTCACCTCTGGTAGCTGAGTTTACCAGCTGATCCAGGGTATTTGAGTTGATAAATTCCAGGAAGCGCTGGACCTGGGAGTTTGTACTTGAGTAGTTTTCCCAGTTAATGGTAGGGTAATTGAAATTGCCCAATATCAGGGTTTTCGGTAGGATCTTCATGTTTTCCAGTGTCTCCAGAAAGGTGGACTGATGGTCCTGGGTCATGGTGGGTGATCTGTAGCAGGCCACAATTTGCACTGCAGATTTGCCTGATGTTAGTTGCACATGGATGATCTCAGAGGTATCATGCTGCGCCACTAACCTGGAGGTGTAGGTATCCTTGATGAATATGGATACACACCCTCCTTTTGTGTTTCAGTCCATGTTCTGTGGCCAAAATGTGTGGTATGAGTTGCAGCCCATTAGTGCTGGGGTGGTCTGTGGAGCCTTGAACCAGGTTTCCGTTACTGCACAGATGTCGACGTTCTCCATACTGAGGAGTGCTTCGAGTACATGCATTTTGAGATTTAAACTCCTGGCTTTGAGTAGCATAACCCTCATTTTTTATTTGTGCTGTTTACGGAGGTGGGTTTGACTTTTGAGCCTTGCCTAAAAAAGGCACTATGGGGAACTAAGGAAAGCCTAATGGCTGTCCTTGTCTGGGAGGGCTATTTTTACTTCACAATTGGCCTCAGTATTGATTTGCCCTCTTAGTTGTTTGATTAGACTGATGAGAGAGATTTTATCCTGCTAGGTGTTGTGTCTCCTAACTTTTGCTCTGATGTTCTTCCTATTGTTCACATTTTATTGTTGTTTGTATTCCAACAAAGTGACTTGTTTTTTGAGCTTGTTCTGAGCTTATAAGGATGTGGAGAGCTTGGAAACAGTAGAGTTTATTGTCTAGACTCCTGGCATTGAGCAGTAACACCTTTAGATGCACTTGATTTTCACTAAATATTTTTTTTTTATTATTTCAAATAAGATGTCTTAAACATTACATGAAATAAAGATAAATAACATATTTACAATTCTAAAACATTACTAACTTCAAACCATTATATAACTATTTACATTGGTGTCTATGCAAATAACATTGAAATTCTATATTATATAGAGTTAGAAACATAAGATGATATATCTTTTTCGATATTTTCAAGTATTTCCAGTACTTTCATCCAAGAGTAATAGTAAGAAGTAGATCTTTTAGTTCTGTTCTTCACTGTTAATATTTCCATGTGAGCAACTGTTGTTGTTAAAGTCTCAAATTCCTCATTTTTCCAGTGTATAGTTGACCATAGGATTTTAGTGTCTTTTTTTGGTACACAGTTTGGAATAGGAGAGTTGAATAAAATTAAAGACTTTGTTAATTGAAAATTATCATTATAAACAGTCTGAAAAAATAATTAATGGATTTCCAGTACATATTGAGACATATACATTCATAAAAAACATGCTGCCAATCTGCTTTTATCTTGATATGGCATCTCCAACATTGATCTTCAATAGAATACATTTTGGCTAACCTATGTGGTGTATAGAAACTTCTGTGTAGATATCTCCAAGTGAATAATTGCCAGTATTTTGATAATGTAGAAAATTTGGAAGATTTTAGAATATTACTTTTTCTTCTTCAACTGGAGGATGGTTGTTTATTAAAGTATAATAATCCCAGTATGATTTTTCATGATAGTTTTGTTTTTTTAACAATTTTATAGATATTAGACAAATAACCTGTACCCTGATAAGGCTGTTTTGTGATAAGAATAAGGTATTCAATGAGTTTTGGAGCTTCATGTCTAACTGAAGGTTGCATTTGTTCTATTTTATTTATAAGAAAATGCCTTAGATTTTGTAAAACAGCCAATTGTCTTTATTTATATTATAATTATAAATTATCTGTTCCTTTGTTAGAATTTTCCCTTTCTCTATAAGTTGATGCCAAAAGAGTAATGTTTCTTCTTTAAGTATATTTATTTTAGATATTTGGAATGTATCTAGAATATTTGGTGTAAAAGCTATAGGGAAAATAAGAAAAATCCAAGAATTAATATTTGGTATTTTGTTTATATATATTCTGAACACTGAAAGTGTAGAACTTACATAGTTTGATGGCAATTTATTAATATTATTCCTTTTCCTAAAAATAATCTTTTAACATCCATATAAGGGGTGATGGTATTACTGTTAAGTTGTCTTGTATGTGATTATAATTGATTTCTATGTAAATCTGCTCATGGGCTTGTTTCCATATAGGTGTGTATGAATTATTTAACCATAGTGTTATGTTTTTAATAACAGATGAGGTAATATATAAATCAATATCCGTAAATTAATTCCACCATCTTCCCAATCTGGCAAATGTTTATTTAAGGCTATACGGGGTTTATTTGGAAACCATAGAAAATTTAAAATTAGTTTATTGTATCTTTGAATAATATATTTGGGAGGTGGCAATGAAAAATTTTGTATTAAGTATAATATTTTGGGAAATATGATTATTTTAATAAGATATAATCTGTCTGCTGTTGAAAAGATATATTTATTCCAGTAACCAATTGTTTGTTCTATTTTGTCTAGTATTTTATTATAGTTAAATATTAGAGAATCTGTTAATTCATTGAGTAGATTTATTCCCAGATATAATAATTTACTTTCTGTTACTATATATTTGGAAAATCTTTTGTTTATATTATTTTTTTTACAATTACAGGGCATAATTTTAGTTTTGTTTTCATTAAATTTTAAGCCTGAAATATTTTGAAATTTATTCATGGAGTTAAATAGAGCATTCAAAGACTCATTTGCATCTGAGAGAGTTAATAGTATGTCATCAGCAAAGAGTTGGATTTTAAGGTTTAACATTTTATTAATACAAATGCCCTTTATGTTATTGTTTGATCTGATTTGATTTGCAAAGGGTTCTATGAGTAATGCAAATAACAATGGTGATAAAGGGCAACCTTGTTTAGTTCCCTTTTTATTGTTATAGGGCCTGATCTATATGATCCCAGTTTAACATATGCAGTAGATTTTTCATATAGTATTTGGATAAGATTATTAAAATTAGAAGGAAAGTTATATTCTTTTAAAACTAGTGAAAGAAAGTTCCAGTTAACTTAAACGAAATTTTTATTAATATCTAATGAGATTACATTTAAATTTAGGACTTTATGTTTGCTATAATCTATTAATGTTAGTATTCTTTAATATTATCTGAAGTATTTCTTCCTTTAATAAAACCTGTTTGATCTTTGTGAATTAAGAAAGGAAGAAAGTGTTTGATCCTATCTGCGTATATAGCCATAAACATCTTGTAGTCTATATTGAGTAATGATATTGGCCTATATGAGGAACACTGTTTTTCATCTTTATCTGGTTTGATAATTGGGGATATCAATGAATATTTCCAAGAGGTATATTCAAATCTTTATTGGCTATATCATATACTTTTAATAATAAAGATATAGCTTGATTGGGTATTAATTTATACATTTCTGGTAGCATATTGTCTGGGCCAGGTGCTTTATTTGTCTTGAGCTTTTTAATTTGTGATTTTAATTCTGTCATATTGATTGGTTTGTTTATAATGTCTATTTGTTCTTGTGTTAATTTAATATGAATATTGTTTTCTAAGTATTTTTTTACATCCTTAGTAGGTGTATCTTGAGTATTTATGGAATTATCAATGTTAAATTGGAGTCTGAATGCTTCTAAAATATAATTTAGTTCCAATAAATATTTCTTTTATTTGCTTAGATTTAATTATTTTTTGTTCTATTAGTTAAGTATCTCAGGTGTGCTGAATTAGTAGAGTATGAGTTTATTTTTATCTTTTCTAAGTTAATCATAATCTTATGGTGTAGCAATTCTGTACTTCTTATTGATTTGTGTAAGTTCTTGAACTTGAGTAGCATTACCCTTTTGTATTTCCAGTTTCAATTTATCTGCTTTGTTTTGTAAGATAATATCTTCCCATATGTAACTGCTTTTAATGAATCCCAGACATATATTTCTGAAATATCTTCTGTGTGATTTATTTCTAGAAAGTTTTTGATTGTTTCTTCATAAAATTCTTTGAAATCTCTCAATTTTGTGATATAGGAAGGTATCCTAGTAATGGCTCTATCTAAAAGACTAGGGAATTATGATCAGATAAAGGACAATTTATGATTTTGACTTTGTCAATTTTTTTATTAGGTCATTGGCAACATATATTCTATCAATTCTAGAGTTAGTTTTATATCTATGAGAATAAAATGTGAAGATTAGTGAGTCTGGTTCTGCAAATTCATTTATATCTTTTAAATACAATGTATCTATAAATTTTGATAGTGCTTTAGAGATGGGTTGTTTTCTTCTTTTGGATTTAGAATCTGTATCTTTTCATTCATTATACAGTTGAAGTCTCCTGCCAATATCAGGCTACCCTTAGTTAAATGAATTATCTCTTCAAAATGCTGTTTAACTGTTTTTAATCCTAGTCCTGGGATCCAATATAGATTTACTAATGTATAGATTCTCTTATTTAACTCTATTGAAACTAGACAAAACATACCTGATATATCTTGATGAGTAGTAATTATTTTAGGTGTTATAGTTGAGTAGTATAGCTACTCCTCTTTTTGTTTTGTATTGAGAGTTTATTAGTACTGTGTAATTATTAATATTTAAGTTGTTTATATCTCTATCTAATAAGTGTGTCTCTTGTAAAAAGACTATTTGTGGTTTATGTAAGTTTATGTACTTGAATAGGCTTCTCCTTTTATTACTATTATTTAGACCATTAACATTTATGGATAAACATTTCATTCCCTAGTTTTAAGTTTGTTTAAATATTGTTTATTCTTAGTTCCATCTTGGATACAGAATTCAAAAAGTTTTTCTTGTATGATTTTTGCATGTTTCTGAGTGACACCAAAGTGATAGAATAAAACAAAGAACTTCCAAACTTGTAATTCTTAACCTTAAAACCATTCCCTATTGCTATGAGTCTTTGTTTGGTTAGTGAATCTAACCAAACAAACTTTCTACCCTCACAAATAATATTTGGATCAGTTTCTCTTATCCTCTTAGTTTTAAATAAAGATAATTGAATAATATATTAAGATAATCTAATCAGCTAAAATATATACATATATTCTTTACTCATCTTATTGTAATTCAATAATACTTACTTCTAAGCAGGTTTCAAAAGGTACAAATATTTAGATTAAGGTAGTATCATTTCAAAATAATTTAGGGTATTAATAAACATCATGTTAAAATCTATAACTGTATATTTCATACATCTGTTGAAAACTATTTACTGACATTACTGTATAATACAGTACCATTGTTGTGCAATTGTTTTAGACTACTCAAGTCCGAAACCAGTGTTTAAATTAATATTTGCAAAGTCATATTGGAATAAAAACATGAATAGTTCTGAAACCACATCATATTTCATGTTTAACATAAACTGAAATGCATACAATGTATAAGTATATTAATATTTCTTTAGTAGACATTAAATATGTTCCTCTGATTGCATTTTTCAGCTTTTCAATGACAATTCCCATGGCTGGAGACAACAAGATCACAATTTAGACAGCTCCTTTATCCAAGAGACCACTCATAATGTTGTTACCTGATTGAGTGTCTTGTTGCCAACACTTCCATCAACCCTCAGAGGGACCCTGCACAATGAAAACTGACACAGTACAGAGGTAAATCAAAGCAAAGATCTATGTATATCACACATCAACTCCACAGCTTAGACTGACACCCAACCAGTGAGTCTATCTGCTGACATCAAGTGCTGGAGATACAATCCTGACCTACTCAACACCAGTAATTCAATCCTATGACTGAACAAAAGTATACTGGAGAACACATCAAAACAATGGAAGCTGCCAAGATTCAAACCACCAAAATATTACAGGCCAAAATTCCCAACCCATTTTGCAGCAAAGAGACAAAACATATTCAAGGTGTCCAAGAAGCTTGTTTTTCCTCCAACATCAGAGGACAGCCACGATGATCCATGCACTGCAATAGTACCATTTTATCCTGGCAATTACTGTATATAGAAACATTTAATCCAAATCATTAACTGGCACCACAACAATATTTCTCAGAAAAGCTGTTTTACAGCCAATGACCAGACAGAACGCATCATTGAGAGGATACATTTATCAAATGTCAAATGCCCCAGCCATAATACAAGTGTCTCCTCAAATCAATCCCCAACGAATCTACTGCCCACCAAACTTGCAGACCAATACTGGCATCCTTTCATACAGTCACATTGAAACACAAAAAATACAGGTCCGCTGATCAGGAACAACCAGGCTCTCAACTGCCAGACAACAAACCCGCCTGCAGAAAGGTCCAAGAATCATAGTTGCATTGTCAAGCATCCTTGTCCACACTAACAGTAACATGATATACCGCATACACTAGTATTGTGTCATTCTTGATAATGTAAAAGCCAGACAATATTATAAGTCACCATTCAGATGAGCAAACGGAACAGCATGAGCCATCTAAGGATGGATAGCCCGTTGAGTACCTGCCACAATGCATGCCCATAATGCGTGTGTAGAACACAGATGCTTGGGATATAAACATTGTATAATTGACACGGTCAAATCCACTGTTGTTATGTTACTCATTATAGTTGCCTATACAATCATTGCTTCCACTTTCTCCATCTAGTATACCATAACGCCATCTAAATGTTAACCTTCTTGTTGCATCCCACCTGCCCACCCGAGGGCCAGCAGGACATCAGTAGTATTCTGCAGGAGCACCAGCATGTCCCAAAACAAACCTGTCAGTTGCTTAACATTTACTAGTTTCTTTAGAGAATTTGTAAAACAGCAGTGATTTTATTTGCTGATGATTAATTTCTGCTTTTAAACTCTGCTGTATAAAACATAGTAAGGGATAGCTAAAATGTCTGGAAATCTAAACTGATAGAAAGACAAGCAGATATATGTCCTTATCTATCAAGGTGCTAGAAGACATCAGTAGCCATAAACTGAAAGTGCTTCAAAAATAAATATCTGTGTATATTTATATGAACCTTTATATTATTTATGTTTCCTTAGAAGGAATTTAGGTTTCTGTATCTTTAAATGTGAACCTAGCTTATTTTTTGACTAGACGTCAATTAGAAAGAGTCAGGGGGGGCGTACACAAGTAAATCGACAAGCAATAAGTAACTCAAGTTTCTAGTGATGTTTGTGGCTGTTAAATTGTCTAGAACCAAGCAGGAAAAGGTATGTGTTTTTCTTTTCCTCCTCTTATTTGGTGACAAACTCATGTAGTGAACTGTCAAACTTTGCATTTTAAACATGCTATGCCTTATTTCTCTACAAAAGAAAAGACAACAGGATATCTAAGCTAGTCACAAGCATCTTTCAACTCCGGATGTCTGGAGCCACAACACACATGACTTATAGCCTCAAAATATCACTTAAAACATATTTTTCACTGGACTATGGGTCAAAGGCAGAACATCTTTTAAGATTATTTAAAGTAGTCTTATGATACATCCTAACTGAAATACTTTATCCAAACAGGGACACTTTTAACTTATAAAGTTATATAGCAGCCATTACTATACCTATTAAGCAATATAACCATATACTGATTAAAGTATTATAAGTTAATGAAGGTTTAATAAAAGAAGAGAACAAATAAAAACAACAAAACACAAAGAGAAAATAAATAAATAAATAAATAAAGAAATAAACTATTTGGGAACATTATTATGCATTGATTACTCTGATTAAGAATATGAAAATAATAGATGGATAATAATTTAAATTATGCTTAGTATATTGATGTGATTTGAGATAAATGTATTTACATTTATGCTAATTTTGACATTTAAAATATAATTGAAAACAGTACCTGTTTTGGTGTAACTTGAAGACAGTAAGAACTTTTCTTTTGTTGTTAGTATTATTATTTAGATTTTACAGAATATAACATATGTAAGATTATTTGTCATTGTCCAGTCCATAGATTCTTCATGTGTTAGGATGTTGTTGTTGGTAATGAATCATTGTATTTGATGGGAATCTTGTGTAGAAAAAGTCTCACAATTATCTATACCATATGAAAGAGCTTCAGGTATTTTTGTTACATCTGGTATCCAGGGAAAGTTTATCATATTGTCCCTTCAGATTTTTCTGGTAGACCATATATTCTAATATTATTTCTTCTTGTTCCATATCATCAAGCTTTTCTAGTAAATATGTATTCTGTTGAAGTAAGAATTCAGTTTGTTGTTCTTCTATTTGGACTCTAGTGTCAATGTCACTTAATGACTGTTCAATAAGTGATATCTGTCCTTTCTGTTGTGTAAACATTTCTTGAAGCTGTTCCAGTTGTTGTGAGCACTTTTCTTTAAAAGTATCTATTTTATTGTCCATCTTGTCGATTTTTATTGTAAGTTCCTGTATATTTGTAATGAGAGACTGCAGGTCTTTTTTGAGAGAAGAGTCTTGTGCTGTATTCCTTGGATGACTCATGCTGTAAAGCTGATATTGGTGCTGATTTTCCAGTAATTAATTTGACAGGAATTATTCAAGTTCTGACAATAAAATTTTTCTTATAGATGCTCAGAGTTATTAGAAATAAGTTAGTAATAAAAATTTCTTCAAATTAAATATTATTTTGTAAAATTCCTGTCAGGAATTGTATTGAGGTAAGAGAGCTGAAATGAAGTGCAGCTATCAGTTCAGCATCCTAGCCACGCCCCCAGATGCACTTGATTTGAGTTTGTTATATTGGAAGATTTATTAGTTTGGTATTGCTTAGAAAAGGCAATATGGGGGTGGGCCGATAATGTTTTAGTCAGTATTTGAAAGCCTAGAAGGGAAAATTGTCGATCTATGTGTCCCAGGCTGGTATGGACCTAGCAATGAGCAGCATTCTACCTTCACCAAATATGATGCCACAATGTGAACAAAAGATGATTGACTTCAATAATTGGCTTAGTTTCTGGTTTCATTCCAAGAGCAGTATTTGTTGCATGGGAGGATATGGTTGACAGACCATGTCGCTTTGCCAAGGATTGAAGTCTGTCATCTTTTTTTCACATTGTGTCATCAACCTTTATAATGCTACTCAATGCTAGGTTCATACTAGCCTGGGATGCATAGTAAGAGTGCGATAATTTCTCTCTTATATAGACCAGGGAGGCACATCTGAGGTAATTTACACTCACATGAAGTATGACTGAGTCATACTGGTACTTGTGGTCCAGTATCCTGAGTGTGTGCATGATTTGGTGTGCCCTGCCTCCTGATATACAACTGAGTGTGGCTTTCTCCTTATTCAGCCTGATGAGGGAGACATCTTATATCTCTCAATGAAGTCTTCTGTGACTAAAATATTGGTTGTATGGAGGCTTGCTTTATGGGCTTTGAAGTTGGGACTGCATGACATGTGGCTATATGTGTTGTTTTGGTGCAGGGCTTTAGGGGCTGCAGTGGATAATTGCTGTAGGTCCAGTGTCTGGGAAGTCTCTGGCATCTAGGAAGATTGCTTTAAGTGTCTCGGCATATGTAGGTCTATGTATCTTTGTTTTGGTGCAGGGCTTCCGGGGCTACAGAGGATAATTGCTGTAGGTCCAGTGTCTGGGAGGTCTCTGGGGTCTAGGAAGATTGCTATAAGTGTCTCAGCATATGTAGGTCTATGTATCTGATCCATACAATGTGTGGTGGGTATAGTGTTTGCATTTCTGACAACCTGGTTGGTACTGTAAGTGTTTGTATGTGAGTACTTTACTTCCAGTGACACTGAATATGTACATCTCTCACATAGCTATCAGTTTGTTTGAGAATAAGTTGATTGTCAGTAAACATAAGGCAATGGCTACATTGCCTTACAATGCCCATATCCACAAAAGTGGCTGTGGAGATAACAGTAAAGTTCATATCCATGGTTACTAAGTAATAGTAGGTTGCTGCAGGTACAAAGGGCAGTAATCAAAGTATCTACTCTAAAGCATGTGTGGCAGTGCTTGTCCCCATACAGACTATGCATTTTTTGTGCAACTGAATGAAACGAAAGCTTGAAAGTTAATTGTTTAGGGAAAAAAATCAGTTCTAGATGTATGAATTTATACAGGGCACTACTAAAACCTACTTTGTGAAGCCAAGCTTAGTACAAACATGGCACCTTCAAAAAGCCTCAAAACAACCAGTAAATAAGTAAAATGGCTTTTGGTCAACCACAACTAGCACAGACTAAAGTTTCTTAAGTAATTTATTGGACAGATTTCACCCAGGTACAGCCACCAGAGAGCAACAAAACCCCTTCTAGGTTCTTAAATCACAAAATGGACCTGAAGTGCAAAAATATCTAGCTTAGACAACAAAGCTACCTAAAGTGCAGGAAGTGACAAAATTTAACAGTAAACCAAACCATACAAATAGCGAGAAGGCAAGAATGCAGAAAAATACAATTTTAAATGTAGTGGTAAAATACAGCACTCTAAAATCTTTTAAAGTGTAACAACTTATCAAATTCTGCACAGAAATAGCAAATAATATCAGAAATAACAGCAGTACTTAAAAATGACTTGAAAGGTGCAATTTAGTAATGCATACCTATAAATGACTTGAAAAGTGCAATTTAGCAATGCAAAGTACGTATCCAGCGATAGATGGAGCTAGATTCATTCAGAATTCTCTGTAGTCAGCAACGTGGACAATGAGCGTATTTAACCCTACTGAAATTAACCACAGTAAATTAGTATTTACTGTGGAGAAATAAGCTTTTAGGGGCTTGTTGAAGATGTCTTACTAGGATATTGTGAGAAGGGAAGATAAGATGTAAACTTGTAACATTGGTAAGAGCTGGGGGGGGGGGGTCAAAAATAGTATAGTGTACACTATGGCATATTTACATTAACTGTCACAGAACAGCTGTCCCATAATGAGAAAATGCAAAGGGATGCAGCCTGTATATATTTTCCCACTCTTCAGCATTGATTTTGTTTAAAGTCAATACTTGTTTTTATCTGCAGTGATTAAGGAATTTGCTCAAGCTAAAAGTGATTCCAGATAGTCAGGCCTGCAAGGTATCACTTGTTATATTGATACATTACACAGAGGCCTAGTGAAACAATGTTGCTGTATACTGTTGAACTTAGAATTTGGTTTGTCTGAATTAAACACTTTTAGATTCATCAATGGCATTTGCAATGAATTTTGTTAGGGCGGCCTATTTTCATAATCAAATTTATTGTTTATGGAGACCACACATGGGCATACATAATAACCGAGGAAGAAAGAGGCACATTTGAGTGCTGTACTCAAAGTCAAAACACAAGCAAATCCTGTGAAGGTTAAAACATTGTTATTCGTGTAACAATTAGTGACATGCTTTACGTATCCATAATTATGAAGGGGTTAAATGCCAAATATGTGGGCTGAATTGATATATAAAATGAGCATATCATAATGAAGCATAGTTGGAAGATGTGAAAGAAAATAATATTACATAGCAAGTATTCTAATTATACATGGAAGAACAAAGTAGTATTTGAAAGTGACATTCAATTACCAACCTTTCTGATATGTTCTTAGAAAGGCAAACAGTCATGTAATGTCTAAATTCATTATAAACGATAAAAAGGTGGATGTGGAAATAGACAAATGTGCAGTAATATCTCTCTTACTAAAAATAATGTTTTGTGCATTCCTTCCTAGGGAATGCTGAGAAGTTTAAAATGTTAACTAAGAGTCTGTCTGTTTAAAATAGTATTTTTGCTAGGCTATGAAAGGTAAAAAGAAAACTTAAATTTACTAAAAGGCAAAGAACACATTTTGTGTGACAACAGCTCTTTGCATGAAGTACTTTTAAAATGGAAACAAAATAAGTTTGTGAGTGAGACCGTACTGAATAAGTTTAAGGTTCTGCTTATTTGTATGAGGCAGTGTTTTGTGGGGGATGCAGATCACTGCAGGATGAGGATGTTACAGCCATTACTTTGGTGAATTAGGATGTCACAATAAGCTTATTGCAATTAGCAATGAACGAAAGAGTAAATAACTTGAAAGGCTGCCTGCCTGTCCGCATATACACATGTAAGACCTGGAGTATTCAGTCTTCTTAGACTGTAAGTGTGGTGCTTCATGGGATATCACCTATGGTTTCTATAGTTCTGTTGTGAGATTTCAACACTCATGAGGGAAATGACTGGGATACCCCAAGTGGTGTGTTTGGTAAGAGTGTTTTTCTGATTGGGAATGTCTGGGATACCTGGAGTGGTGTGTTTGGTTGTAGTGGCTTGCTGATTAGGAATGACTGTGATACCTGGAGTTGTGTGTCTGGTAGGAGTCTTTTTCTGATTGGGAATGACTGGGTTACTGAAGTGGTATGTTTGGTAGGAGTGGCTTGCTGATTAGAAGCACATTGGTAAATTGGTAAACTGCTTTTGAACTCCTGTATTCATCATGGATTGTTCATAACAATCATCATGTTTAAACACAAGAATACTCTTAGATACATTTGGTATCAGAGCACTTCAAGCCAAAGCGCAGTAAATGTCTATCCAATCACATTGTCATTTCAGAAACCATATGTTCTGTAACTCAGGCCAAGAGGGGTGCCAAGCTGTCAACAAATCAACATTTGGTAGAGGGTTAGATCAGATGGTTTTGGAGGTTGTTGGACAGACCCACAGAACCCACATGTGTAGAGAGGATGCTCAGGAAATATCTAGTCAAGTATTCTGTGTGGGATGACATTCAAATCTCACCTTGATAAGAATCCTTCCAAAATTTCCAACTCCACCTGGACTCATCATCATCATCATCATCTTCGTTTGGCTGTTCCCATTAGGGGTCACCACAGTGGATCATCTGTTTCCATTTCTTCCAGTCCTCTGCATCATGCTCTTTCACACCAACCGCCTGCATGTCCTCTCTCACCACATCCATAAACCTCATCTTTGGCCTTCCTCTTTTCTTCTTACCTGGCAGCTCCATCCTTAGTATCCTTTTCCCAATATACCCAGCATCTTTCCTCAGCACATGTCCAAACCAACGCAATCTCGCCTCTCTTGCTTTGTCTCCAAACTGTCCAACCTGAGCTGACCCTCTAAAATACTGATTCCTAATCCTGTCCATCCTAGTCACACCCAGTGCAAATTGTAACATCTTTAACTCTGCGACATCCAGCTCTGACTCCTGCCTTTTCGACAATGCTACAGTCTCCAACCCATACAACATAGCTGGTCTCACTACCCTCTTGTAGACCTTCCCTTTCACTCTTACTGGTACTCGTCTGTCACAAATCACTCCTGATACTCTTCTCCACCCATTCCACCCTGCCTGTACTCTCTTCTTCACCTCTCTTCCACACTCACCATTACTCTGAACTGTTGATCCCAAGTACTTAAACTCATCCACCTTTACTAACTCTACTCCCTGCATCCTCACCATTCCTCTACCCTCCCTCTCATTTACACACATATATTCTGTTTTAGCCCTGCTGACCTTCATTCCTCTCCTCTCTAAAGCATATCTCCACCTCTCAAGGGTCTCCTCAACCTGGTCCCTACTCTCACTACATATCACAATGTCATCTGCAAACATCATAGTCCACGGGGCCTCCTGTCTAATCTCATCTGTCAACCTGTCCATAACCACTGCAAATAAGAAAGGGCTCAGAGCTGATCCTTGATGTAAACCCACCTCCACCTTAAACGTATCTGTCACTCCCACCGCAGTCCTCACCAATGTCACACTACCCTTGTACATATCCTGTACCACTCTTACATACTTCTCTGCCACTCCCAACTTCCTCATACAATACCACAACTCCTCTCTAGGCACCCTGTCATATGCTTTCTCTAAGTCCACAAAGACACAATGCAAATCCTTCTGACCTTCTCTGTATTTCTCCAACAACACTCTCAGAGCAAATATTGCATCTGTAGTGCTCTTTCCTGGCATGAAATCATACTGCTGATCACTAATCATCACCTCCCTTCTTAACCTAGCTTCCACTACTCTTTCCCATAACTTCAAGCTGTGACTGATCAGTTTTATCCCTCTGTAGTAACTGCAGTTCTGCACATCACCCTTATTCTTAAAGATAGGTATCAAAACACTTTTTCTCCACTCCTCAGGCATCCTCTGACTTTCCAAAATTTCATTAAGCAATCTGTTTAAAAATTCCACTGCCATTTCTCCTAAGCATCTCCATGCTTCCACTGGTATGTCATCTGGGCCAACAGCCTTTCCATTCTTCATCCTCTTCATAGCAGTCCTTACTTCCTCCTTGCTAATCTGCTTCACTTCCTGATTCACTATCCCCACATCATCCAACCTTCTCTCTCTCTCATTCTCTTCATTCATCAGCCCTTCAAAGTACTCTTTCCATCTACTCAACACACTCTCCTCACTTGTGAGTACATTTCCCTCACTGTCCTTTATCACCCTTACCTGCTGCATGTCTTTCCCAACTCTGTCCCTCTGTCTAGCCAATCGGTACAGGTCCTTTTCTCCCTCTTTAGTGTCCAATCTCTCATACAATTCTCTATATGCCTTATCCTTAGCCTTCGCCACCTCTTTCTTTGCCATGCACCTCATCTCATTATATTCATGTCTACTTTCTTCATCTCTTTGACAATCCCAATTCTTCTTCACCAGCCTCTTTCTCTGTCTACTCTCCTGTACTTCCTCATTCCACCACCATGTCTCCTTGTCCTCCTTCCTCTGTCCAGATGTCACACTAAGCACCTTCCTAGCAGTCTCCCTTACTAGCTCTGCTGTAGTTACCCAGCTATTCGGTAGATCTTCATTGCCTCCCAGTGCCTGTCTTAACTCTTCCCTGAACTCCACCTCACAATCACCCTTTTTTAAGTTCCACCATTTAATCCTTGGCACTGCTTTCACACTCCTCCTCCGCTTCTTGATCACCAACATCATCCTGCAGACCACCATTCTATGCTGCTTAACTACACTTTCCCCAGTCACCACTTTACAGTCTTCAATCTCCTTCAGACTGGCCCTCTTACATAGGATATTATCCACCTGTGTGCATCTTCCTCCACTCTTGTACGTCACCCTATGCTCCTCCCTCTTCTTAAAATACGTATTCACCACAGCCATGTCCATCCTTTTCGCAAAATCCACAATCATCTGACCTTCTGCATTCCTCTCCTTAACACCATACCTACCCATCACTTCCTCATCCCCTCTGTTCACTTCACCAACATGCCCATTGAAGTCCGCTACAATCACTAGTCTCTCACCCTTGGGTACACTCACCACCACTTCATCCAACTCATTCCAAAATTTTCTTTCTCATCCATCGTACACCCAACTTGTGGAGCATATGCACTAACAACATTCATCATTACTCCATCAATTTCAAGCTTCATAAACATCACTCTGTCAGACACTCTCTTCACCTCCAAAACACTCTTGGCATACTGTTCCATTAGGATAACCCCTACCTCATTTCTTCTGCCATCCACACCATGATACTACGCACATAAAAAGAATAAACTCTCTCCTATTCTGGGCTAATAGGATTCTCCCCTTTTCTACCCAGACCCTGTAAAATACCATAGGTAAAGGCATTTTATTGGTGGAGCTAGAATATTGTCTCCTGCTAATTACTCTAACTTTTAAAATAAATATATCCACTATTCAGTCCATTGTAGATGTCATCTGCAGATTCTTCACTCTCTTCCCCAAAAATGAACACTACTACCAATCCTTTAAAAATGCTAACTGGCTACCTATGAAATAATGTGCTGACTTTGCACTTGCATCTTAACTATTTAAACTTATCAGGAATGATAACCTTCCCTCCACTAACTTCCAAATTATTCAGAAATGCACCAATATACAACCTTAGAAATCTTAACCACGTATGCCACTTATGTCTTCTCCTCCAAACCATGCAAACTAGGCTTCACTGCACAGATTATACTTTCTCAGTGCTTGTTCACAAACTATGGGATTATCTTTCTTTTCTTAAAGATCATTCACCTTACCCCACTTTCTGTTCACAAATAAATGCACATTTCATGACTCTAGGAAAATGCAGTTGCTATCTCTCTGGTCATATAACAACCTCTTCATTCCCTTCTTCTGTCTACATACTTCGATCTGACTCTGTTTTTTATTGTGATTCTTTCAGTTTATCAATTATGATGCCACTCTAAATTTAATGCATGTTTATACTGAGTTTCTCAATCACTCTGTATATAATGTCATTTATCTATTATCTTTATGTCCTTAAACCAACTATGATATTCACTTTTTATATAGTATATGTATATATTGCATTTTGTCATTCTCGCTATATATAATATCATATATTGTGTTTTTCCCAGGCTAAGACTGAAATGGGTTTAATGGGATCAGTGCTCTACCCCTGTTAACAAATTGAGAATAAAATAAATCCCACCCCATGTGCATCAAGAGGTCAGAGATTTGGAGATTGAATGGAACCTATTCGATACATAATGAATTTAGGTGGCAACAAGGGTTTTTGACCAGAAACCTTACAGTGGTTTTCATGAAGGTAATCCTGGAAGCCTCTGTCAGATAGCAGAGGTTAGGGAAGCCAATGTGTTAAAGAAAAAGTACTTCTTGCAATGCTAAGGAGGGGAATTTCCAGTTTTGACTGACAACTATTGACAAGCCAGGAAGGCAGCAACAGCAGCTGTAACAGCTGCCAAAGTGAAAGGCCATATGTGGGAGAACTTTGGCAGGCAATAGTGAATGACTCTCAAATGTCCTAAAAGTGGTTATGCCAAACCATAAAATGACTCAGGAAGGGAAGCTTGCATGTTAGCCATAGTGATCTCAGCAAGGATGGAAAGACTCCAGTCTCAAATGGGGAAAATGTTAAGAGGTGGAAGGAACACTTTGAAGAACTCCTGAATACTGTCAACTCCTCTTAGAAGATGGCGAAGTGTTTCCCATTCAGCAGATGGGATCATTACAGCACAAAAGCAGGTCCAGTGTGGCAAGTCTTCATGAGTGGATCAGATCTGCGTCAAAATGTTGAAGGATCTGTGTGATCTTGGGCTTTTGTGGCTAACTCCCCTTCTCAGTGTTATGTGGACAATAACGCTGGGTTGGCAAAATGAGTTAGTGGTGTCCCATCTGAAAAAGGTGGACAGGGGGAATGATTACCTTTTAGAGGGATCACAGTCCTCGGACTCCTAGCAAAAACGTATGCCAGGGTGCATAAGGGCTGTTATTCATGGGGAGCAGTGCAGGTTTATTCCTTGTTTGGAAATGGTGAATTAACTCTTTGCTCTTACACAGATGTTGGAAGTGCTAGGAGTTTGTCAGTATGTCAACATGTGTTTTGTGGACTTAGAGAATGCATATGACTCTATACTCCAGAAATCTGGTGGGAAGTGTTAAAACAGTACAGTGTCTCTGGGCCTCAGCTGTGTGCCTGTCTGAAGGCTGAGAATTGTATTCACATTTCATTGATAAGTCAAATACCTTAACATCAGGTGCAAGTACCAGAAAGAGTGTGGAATCAAGGTCTGGACGGTACCATTTTGTGGATGTGAAGGTAGAATATTTATTGTTTGCAAATTATGCATTTCTGTTGGCCTAAAGTGACTGATCTTCACCATACACTGGAGGTGTTTGGTGCTGAGTGGTAAGTAGATAAAATTAAAATCAGTGCCTGATAATCATACGTCATGGTACTCTTCTGGAAAAGAGTGTATTGCCACCTGCAGGTATGGGGGATTAACTAACTCAGGTGGAAGAGTTTAAGTATTTTGGGTCTTTTTCATGAGTAAAGGTGCAGGGGCTCAAGTGCCGCGGTGGTGCAGCAGTTAGCATTGTCTCCTCACATCAAAAAGTTCTCCCGTTTGATTCTTGGATGGAGCGCCTTCTGTGTGGAGTCTGCATGTCCTCTCCATGGTCGAGTGATGCGTAAAGACATGCAGGTAGGTGCGTGCATGAATAGGTATGCCTTCTTAGAAGGTTGGGCATCAGTCTGGCAACTTGGCACCGTAAAAATCCACTGCCAATCATTAGCGGACTGGAGTTCTGCTGTGGTGACCCCTAACTGGGAAAAGCCGAAAGACATTACTTACTTTTACTGAAAGTGCAGGGGCTCAGGAGACTGACCACTATATGGGTGAAGTGGCAGCAGTACTACAAGCCTTGTACCAGAATATGTTGGTGAAGCAAGAGCCGAGTCCCAGTATGAAACTATAAATTTACCAGTCAGCCTATCTCTCCCTTCCTCACCTGAGGTCATGAGAAATGGGTAGTGAGTAAGTTGATGAGATTGCAGACACAAGCAGCAAAATGATGTTCTTCTGCAGCAGTACCACAGCCAGGATGAGAGGAAGGGGCAGCTATCCTGTGCACAAGCTGTTAAGGGGTGTGATTGGCACCATAGATGAGTTGGCAATCCAGTGTGAGTGCAGTAACAGCATTCAATTAAGCAGCCATGGCTGTTTAAGTGAATTAATTTAAATTTGTACATGTTTCTGAAACTACATCAAGGAGCTACTATATACTCTTTCTTAAAATTTAGATTACAGGGAGGGCGTCGTTCTGGGGATTGTCCATGGTGACAATTGATCTGGATCTGGCTCTACTCTTCAGTGTAACCTGGGTTCACTCTTCTGTGAGAGTGAAGATCTCAAAAATCTGGGAGGATATCCGAGAGCAGCCACTGATCTTCTATGCTGTGAGAAATCATTTGAGATGTTTGTGGGCCTTATAAGGATGCTCCCCCTATACCTCACACAGAAGGTATGTCTGACATGACTATATTCAACTAGCTCCACTGGGAATTTTAGTCTGTTAGGTTAGCACATAGGAGTAAGGCTATGAGGTACTAACAAGTTTCATTGTGCGGTCTGGGGTCAAATTCCATCAGCCTACATTTGCCTGTTCTGTGACTGTTATTGTTATCATGCCACTAAATTAGGAAGTGCTCATGGTTATCTTCTTAAAAGATGCTTGTATACAGTGTGCTTACCTGGTTAACAACTGAATAGAATAAAATAATCATTGATCCCACAAAAGAGCTGAATTCTGTTACTGGTGTTAGGAAATATAGTCTACCTTGATCAGCTTACTACAACTGCAGCCATTACCAAGACAAAGAGTTTTGATAAAACAGATCAGGTTTCATATTAAGTTCAAGGAAATGATGCAGAGATTTCCTACAGGAGATATTCTAACAGTATGAGAACTATATTTCTTATGGCTATGGACATCAACTCTCTAGATAAAGTGAATGCTGATTCATGAGGACTTTTGGGGGACTTTTTCTTCACTTTTAATAAAACCACAGTGCAGCATTATTCAGCAATCACAAAACAACATAAAAAAAAAAAAAAAAGGAAATTTTAACACATAACAGAGCTACGTAGTTGCACATTTCTTTAATTAATCATCACAGACCCCCTCCCATTTCCTTTCTATTAAATTCTAAAAGAAAAAAGGCAAATAACTCTCAAACTGATTCAATTAAGACTCCCAATCCAGCTATTCTCTGACAGCATTGCCTAACCCTGCCCCTGTCGATTTCTACAATTTTTTGCTTCTATACTCCTAAGTGCATATTGTCCTATAGTATGCCTTTATATTATTCTTTCCTATACTGCCCTTTACCCAAAAGACATCTCCTTTTCATGCCTTAGCTATAAAACCTCTCAACAAACCTCTCAGAAATAGCACTAACATTTTTCTGAATCCACCCATCCTTATTCTTCTACTCCCAAGTTGAATAAACAAAACTCCCAAATGCTTAAGAACTGTCAACATGAAGATTTCTTCCCAATAATGATTGACATCCTGACAACAATTTTTTTTTTTTATCCTGACGTCATTCGTCTCCCATTTCACACTTAACTTGCCCATTGCCTTCCTGTATACCTGCTTAAGAAGCATTTTGTACAAATTCCAACACGTTAAAGTTCCATTCTCACTTTTACACATAGAAAACCATTTCCACTCAACACTGTTTTCACTCTTATGTAGTATTCCTTCCCATTCCCTCACTCTGAGCCAGTGATATACAGCATTCTGTATCTGTTCAAATAGAAGCCATGCTCTCTCAGATAACTGCTATTTCACTTTAAAATGTGACCATTCCTAGAATTCTATTTTCCCATCTTATACAAAATGCCCTATCGATCAAATCCCTTCAGATTGTCACTTATCCCAGTGCATAATTTGTTCTACTATTCAAATGTTATGATTATTCCACAATCCAGTCGTTATTACACCAAAAATAGAAAAAGGGGAACCTTTCATAATTTTAAGGGAATCATTCAGTATCCTCCTCTCTGCTTCGCCATCTGTACCTCTTCCCAATACATCTTCCTTTCCTAAACTGTCTTTAGAAAAGATCACAGCCACTGTGACAGCCAGGATATATAGACACAAATCTGGCATCCCCATCCACCCCATCAACTATGAAGTCTTTGTCTATGCCTCTCATTTCTGCTTCCCTTGCTCTTCCACACAAACTTGTCGAACAAACTTTGTATCTTAGTCAGCCATATTATATTTTACCCAATACTAACATTACCAATGATATGTCTACTAGCATTCACATCTGTAGGCAAAACCAGCATTTGTATAAGGTTAATCCTACCAGAAAGTGTGATCACTCTGGAAGACTATTTCTCTAATTAGTTCAGGTTTTGTGACTAAGAATTGAAAAGTTTACTTTGATTAACTCTTCCTATGTATCTTCCATAACTAAACCAAGATATTTAGCCTACCCTTTCATGATGATTATCTCCTCTCCACTGAAGCATTCTACTGTGCTCAGCCTTAACTGCGCTGTCTTTAACCACTTACATTCTCACCCAAGACCATCTTAGACTGATCAAAAATTCTTATCACCCGTGGCATTACTGTATCCATACCACTCAACCTCTAAGTGCAAAAATTCTGGACAAGACCTAAAATAATGGTGGGACAAAGGCCTCAAAAATATGGACTTACAAAATTAAAAAGTTGCTAAAATAATAGGATTTGTGTTAGCATGTACTTTCTGAAGGATATGAATTTGGAAACTCATATTATGTCATTAATGATTTGCAAAATATCACAAATTTTATGAGGAGGAGATCAAAAATATGAGGAAAAAATCTGGACTTTCTGTGAAAATCTAGACAGTTGGGAGTTAAGACTATATCCAAACCATTATTAAGCAGCATACAATTTCCAGCAAACATTCTGAAAAATCCTTTCATCTTGTTGTTGTTGGTGTTTTCGGCTTTTCCTGGTTAGGGGTCACCACAGCAGGACTCCAGTCCGCTAATGATTGGCAGTGGATTTTTATGGTGCCAAGTTGCCAACCCGATGCCCAACCTTTAGTGAAGGCACACCCATTTACACATTTCTTTCAAAGGCCACTCAACCGTGGGGAGGACATGCAGACTCCACACAGAAGGCACTCTAGCCGAGAATCGAGCAGGAGAACCTCTTGCTGTGAGGCAACAACGCTACCGCTGTACCACCGCGGATTAATATATTCCAAAATATCTATTTGTTGAACTAGAGTTTCCATGCCTAGAAGAAAAATGAGTTGAGAAAGAGGACATCCCTGTCTGGTGATTCACAATATCTTTATATCTTGTATGAGTTGGCCATTAACCACTATTTGTGCTCTAGTATTTCTATATTATGCTTACACCCAACCCTTAAACTTCTGGCCGGATTTTACTCCTTCTATTAGCTAAAATAAAATCTTCCACAGCACATAATCGGAAGTTTTTCTTGTCAAAAATATAGCTCCTCCTCTATTCGATTCTGATTTTCTGTCTGACTGATTATGTGCCTCAATAACCATCAGTTAAATTCCACTATACTTTCCTTAACAAAGCTTTTCTGGTTCTCTACCATCAACCTTGGAAGAAATGTTTGCAATCTCTTGGTTAAGTTACCAGCCAAAATCTTTGCATCTATATGACCAGGTGAGTGGAATCCTGCCCTTTGCTATGCAACAGCACTACCCATGATTTGGAAAACATATCTGGTAACACTTCTACCCTAGCCCCATCATTAAACCCTCAAACCAAAAATGGTGCCAGAACATTTTTGAATATTTTATAAAAATCTGCTGTAAACCCATCATTCCCAGGTAACTTCTGTAACTTCGACTTATGTATAGCTTCCATAGTTTCAAGAATTAAATATCTTCATCCAATTAAGTGGCCTCTTCTGTTATTAATTTGACCCCTTTCCAGTCAAACAAACCCTATCCTTTAAATCACCATTAAGACTGCCCCTTGCTGTACATATAGCTTATTGTGAAATTTCCCCAAAATAATTTTAATACCACTTAGATCACAGATCAACCCTCAGTCCTTATCCTGCATTTTAAGCACTGTCATCTGAAGCTGTGTATCTCTAACCCTGGCTTCCAAACCCTTCCCCTATTCCTCCCCATTACACCAATAAAAATCCTATAATCTAAGTTGTCTTTGCTCCACAAGAGTAGATTCCCACTTATTCTAAAGTTTGCCACAGTGACTATAATGAGGTATCCTATGAGAAGCACAAGTCATTCACCAGATATGCTTTGGTATGCCAGCCTAGGTCAGGAGATCATATCCCTATTATATCATCTTACAAAAGTGTTTTGCAAAAATATACAAATAAGCCCATCATCAAAAGAAATATTTTTGTAAAAGGCCTGTGTAGTAGAGATTGCTTTTACAGAGTGTCCTTTTAGGTTTTACTGGCAAATTGCTATTATAATATTCATACCAAATATGATATGTTCTGATAGTTACCAAGATGGGATCACTTTAGAAATCTTTTGACCAAGTGTGTTTGTCATACAGGAAAAGAAACGTTGCTTATTGTTTCTAGTGTCTATAGTTTGGTCAAAATAAAGGCATAACTGACAATGAATATCTTGATAATGTAATATGTATCCCCCACCATTATAATATTGGAGAAAATACAAAAAATAAACTGACAGATTTCAATTTATTGCAGAGGTCACTTTAGGAATAAAGGGAGGTCAGTTTGCAGTAACATGCTGTCTTTTTGAAAGACAGGATAAAAAAGGCTTTGGAGATAAGGCCTGTAACTCTTCTCAATGAAGAAGTTGTTATTAAGGAATGCATTTCCATGTCAAAAACATTAATTCTGCACTAGACAGTGGTTCAAAAGGTAGCAGTGTTATTTTTCCAGTTTAAAATTAAGATTCCATGGATGAATTCTTTCTTTTAGATGAGATCTTAACAGAAAGGTATGCCAAAGATGTCTTATAGGCTTTCAGGAAAGTTAAAGTTGTGTGATTCAATTCTTGCTGAAAGTTATAGTCAGTATAAGAAAATGGTAAGAAAATATCATCAGTTTTCATAGTCCCATGACCTCTCAACACAGGGGGTACTAATGTGTCATTCCCTGCTTCATGATATGCTGCAATATTTTCTGTGTGAGTCTATACTCATGGTGGGGGAGAGAGTGCTGGAAAGCCTACAGTGTGCAGAATTCCACTTTTATCTCCAAGACCCATGCAGACTGGCTTCATTCTGGCAAAAATCTCTTGGGTGTTCTGCTCTGTTGCCCACAACCAAATTGAGTTGGACAAACCACCCAGAAGGATGTTTATAGCACACGCAAAACAGACATAAATTTGCTGTTATGAGAGCAGTGAACCTTTGCAGTCCTTTGCAGGATCTTGTTGCAAATGCTGCCAAAACATCTTCACTGTCATGAAGTCTAAAACTATGAAGCAGACAGTTGCAGTTGCTTTCTCACCAGAAGTAAGATGCACTTCTGACTAGAGTGTAACTATCTTATCATGTGGAGGCTGACTGTAAAGACAGAGAGTATAAGCAATACCATCTGAAAATAAATGCTTGCAATGGCTCCACCTGGGACTTTGCAGTGCTTACCAGTGCCCCCAAATACTACAATAGGTGGAACAAAAATGTCTTCTTTTGTGGCAGCAATTCCAGAATGTGAGCAGTAAAGAGTCAGTCTTTAAATAAGGTCTATGTCAGTCTGAGAGAAAGTGCCATTTGTTAAAGCACAGTAGCTGAAACCACTTTTAGTGATAATGGACTATGATTAATGGATAATGACTCCCCCCCGACTGTTGTGTGAGTATGGAGTTGGCATATATAAGTTGTTTGGAGGTAAATGCTGGCTTGGTCAAAAATGAAAAACAAAACAAAAAAAAGTATTTTTACATTCACAGGAAGTGCTTTTATGTTCCTCCTTTATATAAATGGTGCTCTCTGAAAGAGCATTTGGTGAGTTAAATGATTCCTTGATGTCTGTCTATGAATGTACCAGTGTAATTTACAACAGCATCCAGTCTGGGTTGTTTGGTATCCATATATTACTTTAGAAGGCTTCTACACTTTCCAAATAAGATTACACTGATTTTGATATGTTGAATGTCAAGCCATTATTTTAATACCAGAAATGGGTTACATATAGACTCCAATGGAGTATTGCTGCATGTATTGAGATGGAGTGGGGGTTTTGTTTGAGTGAGCTAGCCTTCACTCCCAACCTTTGTACAAATGGCACTTACTGAAAAAAAAAAATTGTAGAGATGATCTGCATACATTTTTTTTTACTGATAAGCCGATAAGCTGGCCACCATTGCGATAAAGAAAGTCTTCGGTGTAGCTCATGTTTTTCTCAAGAGGGTATTCAGTTTCTTTATGGAAGTTTCTGTCATTGTACATATCTCATTAGTTTAGCCTTTCCTTGAGCACATTGCTTTTATTTGTAGACATTTATGAAATCTCCTTGTTCATCTTGAAAGGAACCCTGGGATTCATGCACCATCATGTAGGCTTCACATGAAGCCTACATAATGTTACATGCTAGAGCAATGAACAGCAGTGCAAATCACATATGCATGCTGGTCATCATGCTTACACAATTACAAGCACAACAGCATTGGCAGCCAGGAAGCCATGTGCACACACAGTAAACAAACAGATGTCTCTATGGGCAAACCTGTTAAGTATGCTCATGTAGACAGCACAAAGAACTACATAAAGGGAATAATGAATACTGTGTGCTGAGTGTACTGTGCACATAAATGATACACATGGATGCAAAAGTAAGTAAGAGGGGATGTAAAATGACAAGGGCAACAGCAATATATGGATCGACAGACAAGAAAAGTGGGCTGAGGGGAATGTGCATTGATTCAGATGTATAGATAGAAGAGGATGTCGGGGGAGGGGGTGGTAAATGTTCCAAGTCTAGTACAATAATTGTTGTGGTGTTTATGTCACAAAGACAGCTGTGTGATAATAATTTTTTTGTAATGCATATGTCAGAATAAATAATGGTTGCCACTATTCCTGAACAAATGTAGTTAAATAAAAGCAGACATATTATACATTATGATAGTGACACAAAATCATATTGCAACAGAGGGGAATTACATGACACATGAATGTCATTCACATTGGCTAGGATCAGGTAGAAAAGTTAGAAACAAATTCCTTTGCAGACAGTGAATAACATATAGTTAATTAGTGGGAGGAGCTGAGAAACAACTTTTCTCTTTAATCAGAAATTTTTTGAGATATCTTTATATTATTGCTTCTGCCTGACTATTGCTGATCTCTATCTGCATTTGATTTTGCCACCCACTGCCCAACTGTTACACTGTTAAAGCTGGTGGCTTTTGAGTTTGCCTGTCCCTACTATTAATCTGATTTTGGACACTCCTCCCACTCCCATCTCATCAGCTCATTCTACTGAGTACAGAGAAATCAGTTGGGAAGGCCAACCCCTTACTCTCTTAAACTTGAATTATCTTCTGTTTCCTCCCTTCCCACTTACTAAAAAGTCACTTTATTCAGATGCTTTTACTGTACCTGTGCTTCTTCCTAGTTTATTTCTTTAAAAAATATAAAGAAGGTGAAGACTTCGGAGTCAGAATATGTAGTTTGTTTAGCACTTTTGTCCCACAATAACCGGACTTCTTCAGAATAATGCAACCACACCCCTCAGTGTTTTAAATACTGTTACCAATAACCCAATAAGCTAATGAACCAATTAAATAATCAATTAGTCCCATAAAGAAGCACAGACAAGGGTATATGTACACATAAGACTGTTTAAATTCATATATATCAAAAATACTCTAGTAATAACAACAAAAGTCACAAATAGACCAAAAGTACAAAAAGTACAAAAAAATGCTGTTATGATAAATATAAAAACAGTTATAAGAAATCTAAAAACTTCCTTCATGGATAAACCTTTTAATACGAGGAACAAAAAATTCAAATTGACTCAATAAAACCCCCTTTAAATAAATTCAAACGCCCTTAACTTAAGAACGCTTGACAAAGAGGTTGCCTCATTCAACCCAGGACACTGAGTGGCATTCTCCCTTAATTGCCATTTAAATTCTGAAAATTCTAGGTAGTCAAAAGTAGGTCCATCCCTCTGACCTAAATTTATCTGGTCAATAAAAATAAACTTAAAACCATGACTAGGATTCTCCATCAGATGCTTATACAAAGCATTTCTAATATGATTCCTACCAATGTCATAGTAATGCTGATAAATCTGTTTCCTAAGGCTTTACTTAGTCTTCGCTATATAGAAGGCAACACAGTTCCCACACTGGGCCAGGTTAACCATTTCTTTGCTACAACAGTAAAATTTCTGACACAATTTTACTACCTCAGTAAAATATATGACGTTATTTCACTACACCTAGTCCCTCCACTATTAAATGGATGCTTCAAGGATAAATGGGCATTGTGCACAAAAGCCACATTTGACCATCTTCCCCATACTTTCTTCTTTGACTACACTCTATAATAGTGATTTGACACAAACATCCTTCCTGTATACCACTACAGGTTTTGGTGCTATAATGTCCAAATAATCATGGTCCACTCTGAAAATTTTCCAGTGGGCTTCCACCATAGTCCTAAGCTCATAAAAAATAGCATTATAGGTAACTAAAACAATGAGTAAAAAGGTTACACAGGAAAACTAATTGGTTAAAAATCACAAAAAGAAAAATCTAGCAAAGCTAGACTTTCCACTGGGTGATATCTTAAACCTCTTATATTAGAGGCAACATGGGATATATGCAAATTACCCTGTAATTATCCATAAATAGACATAAAAGTAAAAGTAAAAGAAAAAGACATGGACATTCAGAATTGCCATTTAGCTGAAACACCTGATAACCTTAAAGGGTAATTTGCATATATCCCATGTTGCCTCTGATACAAGAGGTATAAAGTATCACACAGTGGACAGTCTAGCTTTGCTAGATTTTTCTTTTTGTGTTTTTTAACCAATTGGTTTTCCTGTGTAACCTTTTTACTCATTATTTTAGTTTGTTAGTTGGGATATTTTGTACATACCCTAATGTTTATGGATATCAGTTGGGTACGGCAACCCTGTGTTTCCAAAAGTCAAGCATTCCTCTTATGCTATACTGATGATGTCATAAGAAGGCAGAAACATGCATGTCCACAGCTAGAGGGTTTGGCTTTATTGGCCTGAAATTAGCTATAAATAGACTTAAAAGTAAAAGAAAAAGTCATGTACATTCAGATTTACCATTTAGCTGAAACATTTGCATATATCCCATGCTGCCTCTGATACAACAGGTTTAAGGTATCACTCAGTTGAAAGTCTAGCTTTGCTAGATTTTTCTTTCTGTATTTTATAAGTAACTACTAAAGCCTTATTGAATGTCTGTGGGGGAATTTGTTATGTTCTTTGACTATTTAAATATTGCCTCTACCAAGCAATGGACCAAATTTCCACACTCTCCTTTTCTCCTTTACTTCATTAAAAATATTCATGAGAAAAATCAACAGGGTATCCCCTAACTTAAGATGTTAAACAACTTGTCAGCCTAATCTCAAACTCCTGATCATGGGTCACCATGCTAGCTAACCTCATGCATTGGCCTTTTATAAGAGCTTTCTTTTGATACTCAGGATGCATACTCTCAAAGTGTAAAAATGAGTTTTAGTATGTAGGTTTTCGATATATGGTAGATTCAAAACACCTGTCTATTTTATTCTTATAGATAGTGAGATCCTGGAAGTTGGCTGAACTACGCTGAATATCCATAGTAAATTTTAGAAACTCAGTGGCAGAGTGTAAATACTCATAAAATTCCTCCAACTTTTCCTCACCGTCCTTCCAGAAAAAAATTATATTATCTAAAAAGCGTCCGTATAAGACCCATGACTCACAAAAATGAGAATTTACCACATATTTCCACTCCCAATATTAGAGTACAGCATTATCAAAAACTGGTGCACAAGTTACCCCCATTGCTACCCTTTTCCTTTATCTAAATAGTTGGTTCTCAAAGGTAAGGTAGTTGTTTTCTAACACCATTGTCATAAAGACCCTGAGGGTATCTGCTTTGTTCCTATCAATGACCCCATAGAAGGACAAGTACTCGTAAAACCATTCAACTCCAATATCATGGGGAATAACAGAGTGCATGTCCTGTATGTCAATAGTAACCATTGTCAAATTCTCATGAAATAAATCATTGGAAATTCTAGTTTGAAAATCCCAAGAGTCCTTTACAATAAATGGGTTCCTGGCAAAAAATACCCTTGGTACAATTATCAATATATTTGGCCAGAAAAAAGTCTTGGAGGCCTTAACATCAACAATTGGACACATTGGTGAGTCAGTGAGGCTTTTTTGACTTTTAGGGATACCAAAGATAGTGGAGATTTTTGGTTTCCCAACTTTAACAAAACTAAACTCCTCCTCAGTAATTTGTTGGTTAAGTAACATCTCCTCTAGTAAAAGATCAATACTTCTATATGCTATATTTAACTGATTGACTGAAGCTTTCTCATATACATCAGTATACATTAAATTCAGCAAATTATTCACATAATCATTAACATCCATAACTATCAGTCCCCCACTTTTATCTGGTTTCATCACTCTTATTTGTTTGTTCCTTGCAATATTACTTAGTAGTGCCTTCTCATCTTTGTCAAGATTTGAGTTAATAGGTAAACTGGTGGGTGGCTTTAGGTAGACCCTAATATCATTCTAACAAAGTTTCTCAAAACGTGAGATAATAGGGTGAGATGGGGGGTTAAAGACACTAGTCTTCTTATTAAAGTTACTAGTTTCCTGCCTCAATGCATTCTTAAAGTAAAAAGCACAATTAAGCTTTTTCAAGAAGAGATTAAACTGTATAAGAAGCTCATCTATTCTAGCCTTATAGGTAGGTACAGATGTGAGGCCCCTTTCAAATAGGTTAGCTCAGGAAACATCAACCTCCTTCTTCTTCTTTTGGCTTTTTCCTGGTTAGGTGTCGCCACAGCGGATCACCTGTCTGCTCATGATTGGCAGTGAAGTTTTATGGTGTTGAGTTGCCAGCCCAGTGCCCAACCTTCCACAGAAGGTACACACATGCACGCACTCATGCCTAGGGCCAATTTAGAGTGTCCAATCCACCTACAGCATGTCTTTGGGATGTGGGAGGAAACCGGAGCACCCGGAGGAAACCCACACAACCACAGAGAGGACATGCAGACTCTGCACAGAAGGCACCCCAGCCAAGGATTGAACCAGAGAACCTCTTGCTGTGAGGTGGCAATGCTAACCACTGCACCACCGCGGCTGCCCAGAAACATCAAGTTCCAATGTAGTAAAATTGAAAAGCTTAAACTCTCCTTTATTTTTTGTGACAATACTACAGTCCATTATTGATCAAGAGAAACTCTCCCAGCTGGGGATTAACCCATACTTTACTAGATGGGTAGCTAACTGGCTCACTAACTGAATGCATGCTGTCAAAGTTGGGGAGTTACCACCCCCAGTAGATCAGTTGTCAGAGTGGTACCACAAGGATGTGTGCTGGGCCCTCTACTGTTTGGACTCTATTTCTCTGAGGTCCAGATGAAAGTAGATGGCCTGTGGCTTACCAAGTTTGCAGATGACTGCAAACTGGGTGAAGTCATTGAGTCCCCCATTGATGTAAACATATTGCAGAATGGGCTGACTCAGAGAAATAATTGGTGCCAAAGTCACACACTAAAGCTAAACACAAAAAAAATGCTTCATTATACCTTTGGAAAAGAAGTAGCACCTGCTAATTATGGTATAGGTAGCACCCCTCTAATCTCAAACACAGTGGTGAGTGACTTGGGAACACAGCTTGATAGCAATCTAAACTTCAATGACCATGTGTCCATAGTGGTAAGGAAAGCCTTCTGCATTGCACATCTCATAAACAAGGTCATCACATCCAAGATTAAGAAGGTTATAACTCCGCTATACTCAACCCTTATCAGGCCACTAGTTGAGTACAATACTCCCTTCTGTATGTATCGCACCAGACACCTGCATCAACTAGAGTGACCACAGAGATTTCTAACTAAGAGAATCCTGGCCTTCCAAAATATGACTTACATGAAAGGACTGCAAGCCTTGTCACTGTACTCTGTATCATACAGGTTGCAGAGAGGCAACCTGTGTTTGGCCTACAGGGTAGTCTCTGACTCTGCCCTAATGGAAATGCTGCACATCCACAAATCAAATGGGTAAAAAAGTCACTCACTCCAGGGATCTCATCCTAGCCTGTGACATTACCAGAACATGTTGGAGAGACAGCTATATCTCCCAGAGATTGCCACTCCTTTGGAATAAGCTCCCACTTCATGTGAAGCAAAGCTCCTGAATAACCCTACTTAAGAGCAACCTTGACAAGTGGATGGGTGACCATAAATTCACCCCCGGGGTGGCAGCTATGTCCCTCATGGACAGGGGTAGTTGGTGCTGATCATAGAATCTCTCTGCTAAAAGTGATCATTTAAGTATGGTCAATTAGGGTACACAGGCTTTTACATGGCTAGGCTTGTAAATGCCCTAGGGCCATTAGCATAGTAACCTCCTATGAACCTAAATATGCTGAGATGAGATGACAGTTTGCAAGGACTATACATACATAATGGTATATCTGCACAGCTTGCATTATGTTCATATAACACATAGGGAAATAGGAATGGCTCAGAAGCCGCAAGAACTGAACCCATGCTATCAGTCTCGACACTGACCTGTATATTAACTGTACATGCACAGAAAGAGGCCTATCACATGCTTGAGGAGGATCATCCTTGAAGGGATTTATGCACCTCAATATTATAATACTTATAAATCTCATATGTAGGTGCATGTGGAGTTACAAATGTGGGAGCAGAGTGTGACATTCATAATACCCTTGCATAAGGCACCTCTGCTTGACACAGTTATTATGCTGACAGATAACAGATTCAAACCCCACACCATGATGCAATGTAGTCCCCAGAGCTGTGTATTGTTGACATCTGCCACAGGAGGTAGCAACTGGTATTGTGACAAATAAATGAATTTAATGCGTGAATTAAGAAAGGATTACTGATAGCAATTTAATGAGTATGCTCATATGAATACAAATGTCATTAGTCTTATATCAATGCTCTATGGTCAAGGATGGCATCTCTGTATGTCTGTACACATATCACCCTAGAACTGGGAAACGCATGTCTACACCACAGTACTCAATGCATGTGCTAAAGTAGCAAGCTTACCATTACATTGGCAAAACAAATTTAAAGCTATGTTCACATATGTTTGTGTAACAGCTCAAAGAATAACACTAATGTGATATAATTATTATTGGGTGATGTCAGTACATTCAAACAAAATTAATCCCTTTGCTACAATCAAACATTAAGCTGTACAACACCTCCAAATAAAAAGATAGCTATTAATCACATTTGCCACAGTGGAAATGTTGTCACAGTAGTTGAACTCCACCTATGTGAAGTAATTAATTCAGAAGTACCTTATCTGGCCGCAAATTTTATCTGCTGAAAGTTAATAGGGGAGACATCTGCTACTCTATGCATACAATGTATAATGGGGAGATGTCCTTCATGCAGAACAGTTAAAGATACAAATGTTTACAGTCACTCAATGCTGGTTTGAAACACTTGCCTAAGCAGTGAGAAAATCAACATCATTGTGCGATCAATGAATGCGCCAAGGTATTAGTGGATCGCTAACTGTCATATGGGTGGTTATGTGAAAGCATTACATCATGTGTATGAATCAAGGAATATGTGTCCTTGTAGTTACTTAGAAAGCATCTTGCTGTATGTCAGACACCATTGCCCATTGCTAGGTATACCCAAATACAATTGTAGCCCCCTGATGTTGTCACTGTGATGGTAGAACAACAATTATGTCCAATGCAGATATAACCCCATATTGGAACGGGTCTACTTCACTTGACCTAAATTTCATTTGACTGACACCCAATTGACCTAAATTTCATTTGACCTAAAACTCATTTGACTGACTCCCATTTCACCGACAGCTTACACTGCTGAATTTCAACATATTAAATCTTAAACCATTGACAAGCACACTTAGAACACCAATAACTAACCATTTCCAATACTTAAAAACTACTTACTAATCCTCTTAACAGAAACAGGACAATGTACAACCAAATTAGATGGGGGGATACACCCCCACACCCCCCATTATGGGAGGCTGTACCCCCACACATCCCCAATTATATATACTAACTACAGGACTGCACTACAGTGGGGAAAAGGGCATATACCTTTAACTTGCCTTACCGTACTCTACACACTGCCACTACTGCTGGGAATGCACAAAACATTCACCAAATTACTTTAGATACTTCCCATAAAAATGTAAAGAGACAAACCCACATTTAGAAGCACTACAACACTACTTTCTGCATGACTATCAGAATTCTAATAGTCCTCACTATGAGTTACAGTAACTCTTTTTATTACAAACAATTCACAGTGAAGGAAAACTCACAAAAAGTCTGTCTTACATGTCGGTGAAATGGGTGTCAGTCAAATGAGTTTTAGGTCAAATGAAATTTAGGTCAATTGGGCATCAGTAAAATGGGTGTCAGTCAATTGAAATTTAGGTCAAGTGAAGTAGACCCATTGGAACACATGTCTTACTTAGACAACAGCATACATTACATTATCACATCCCCTCAGTCTTGAGGAGGTGTTTCACTACAACTGTAATGTGATGACAATCTAGACAAATGACAGCATCAATATTCAATACAACCTATCCAAAGGGAATGTAGAATAAACTCTTGTAACAGGAAACAACATCTACACAATGTAGCACATGTGGATGACAACATTGTTAAGAACATGTACACTTAATGGAAGCAGTGACATTGGGATTTTAACTATATATTTAACATCACAGGTAAATGAAGGTTTGCTGAAATAACTAGGATAAGTATGGATTTATTTGACAACTTGGCATTGCACATTTCAATGAATGATATCATCTTTGTGTATTACCTTTATATTTCTTGCAAAAAGTGGGTACACAGCACAATGTATAGATATACCTCATATATGTATTTGCAACCTGTTCTGCACAGTAAGAGGAAGAAACACATAACCACAGCTGACATTTCTGTATTCAAACTCCCTTCCTATGTAATTAACCAAGTTAAACAAAAGTGTACTATATGCACATGCCACAGGAGAAATCTGAGTGCATGTGAGCCATACCGCATCTTGGAAAGGATGACATCAGCTGTGTCATGCAAAGGAGGTATGTGTGCAAAAATGACTTTTACAGCTAAGTGGAATTTTAAATGTTGTCAATGCTAACTTTGGCATCCTTTTACATTCACACATACACAATACTAGGAGAGTGTTACTTATGTAGTCCAGCTCCTTACCTGTTGACTGACATAATCTCCACACAAGTGTAGTATTCGCATGAGCCACAGAAGAGGTCTGACATTTGTGGTGTGAGAGTGTATTATTGACATGATGACCTCATCAATGTGTTGCAGACACTATGCATTTCTGGACAGAGTGAAAAGGGGATGTGGGATTGATCTCACCATGTAAATGTTTCTCATGAGTCAGAGTGAGATGAACATTGCTGAAATAATGTTCAAGTAATAAAATGGACACATCATCACGCATACAGGTTGATTATTGAGATATTAAAACTCCCTACCTATTTATTTATACAACTTATAAGGCACTGTACTTAATCTAAGCACCACCACAGAAGAATGACATATAAACTGTGACAGTAAACTTCGCACAGGGTGACATCAATGTGGTTTAGCAGAGAAGATGATGTGAGAAGAGTCTGACGTTAATTTGGACTCACCCTGCAGTTTAAAATTAACTCCAGGTTACAGCAGTAGTTCAGGTCATATTTGCACAACACCATACACACACACAAATGTGCAAGTTAACCGCCATGAGATTAGAATCCCTATCTATTCTTAGCTATATAATCTAGAGGACACAGTACTTAATGCAAGCACCACTGCAAAAGTCTGGCTTATACAGTGTGAAAGTGCACTTTATACAGAATAACATCAGTGTGGTTTATTAGACAAGATGGTGTTGTGAGAAGGGTCTGAAATTGATGTGAACTCACTCTACAGGCTACTACTGTATTGTGGGTAGCAGTAGCTCAGGTCATCTGCACAATGTCATACACTCACACACAAGTTGACTAACCTAAGATTAGAACCCCCTACCTATCTAGCTATGCAATCTACAAGACACATTGCTTAATGCAAGTGCCACCACAGATTTCAAATTTTACATTCTGACACTGCAGTGTAGATAGGATTAGTGGCTCATTCTGTGTCAGAGACAATATTTTGATGTTACGTTTTGTGCAAATTCATATTTGTTGATATGGCATAATAAGGTCAGTGTTATGCTCGATGATACATGCATACTGCTGACTTATGTTAGCTATGCTGTCATTAATGTATACTGCAGAACTGACAGTGACATGTATTTATGTGTTCTGTGCATATGAGACACACACTGTTGTGAAACACAGCATGTGTAATGAATCATTCATAGATCATCAGGTTATGATGATGATATGTAAACAAAAAAATTAATGTTACTGATATTTGCTATGGTATATGTTCATGCATGAGCAATGTGTCCTTTAATACCAAGCAATACTTAATGTTCCAATGCAGAAGGGATAAAACATAATGATTTCTGTACATCAAGGCTGTATGTGGTAGTATATCATTTGAAAGTGTTAATGCACTTGCTGCAGTGCAGAGCCAACTGTCCAGAATGAAGTGATCAATTAACCACACAGTTCACCGCATTTCACATGAGTACATTAAACAGTTTTCACATAATGAAGTAATATCATTCAGTAGCAATACTTATTTTTGTTCCAAATCACTTCCGAAAGCACAATGGTGAGAAATGTATTTGTGTAAAGGTTGACAAAGTGTTAGTTCTTGTGTGATGATACTATGTTGTGTTGAAATGGGACTGTGAAGCACCAATGCATATTGGTGTTCAGTGGTGCTCCACATGTTTTATTATACCTTTCCATGTTAGCTACAAAGCTCAGGTCAAAAATGAAATGTTCTACTTGTCTTCTCCATTTGTATAACGATACTCTGTGTGCAAGCATGGTTCTCTGTTGAAGAAAATAGTGAAACACTACATTTGATGTACATTCTACAGGGAAAGCAGGCTTATTAACGATGCATGGCCATCAGCACTCTGGACAGTACTTAGGGGAGAAAATCCACATTAATCTCATTTTCTTCATGGCACAAGTTGTAAGCAGTCTGAGCTAAGTGAAAAAGCAGAGTTGAAGCAGGTTCAACTCTACTATGCAGATGATTTTTACAAAGCATATCAGAATGTGATTATTATATTACCTTTTTATCATGAGTTTAAGTATACCTAAGAATGACTATTAAACATATGCTTCCTGGCAAAATTGTACATGTAATAGCTACTGAAATAATTTTTTATGCTACTACACATAGACATGCTTAAGGGAAAGCACACGTTAACTGGGTGTACAATGAGATGTAAGGGAAACACTCATCACATCATGCGTAACAGCTAACGTGCCATTTAGCAGGACATACTACAATTGCACATTGGCAGATGTCACACAAATGCTGAATACTAGAACTGATGAAACAAAAAGGGCTTAAAGAGATACATAGGAAACTCGTTCACAGGAAATATACTTATGAAAACAGGCAGTATGTGTTTCACTTAATGTTGGATATGAACCATTGTTAAGAAGAAAAATTATGTATACACACTTGACCATTACCTCAGGAGACCACCAAGGAAATCCTTCTTTATATATGTTAAAGTCACACATTTGAAGGGACAGTGATATCCTGTGTAGCCAATAGAAGATGTAGCTTTTATTATTCAGCAAAGCAGTGGCAGACAAAAAAATGCCATAACATTACATTTACATCCATCAGCCTAATTAATAGTCAACAGTACAAAGGGGAGAAAGAGAAGGAGTGAGGACAGACACAGATATAGAGACACATACGAAAGGGTGCTGTTATGAGTCGCTAATGTAAATCTTAATGTTGTGCCCTCAGTATTAATCAGTCAGGTCCTGTATCAGTAAGTGATGGCTGTTATGGTGAAGAAGCTGCAGGACAGGCAAAAACCTATGCTGACATGGGTAGAATAATGGTGGTTTAATAATTTTTCCTTATGGGCATGGATATGTTTACAAATGGTTTTCTGCAACAGTATTCAAAATCTGTTCATGAAGGTTTGTTAACAGATAATCATAGAAGTATAACTTCATAGTAAGAAATAATGTAACATATATCAGGACTTAAACCCTTGATGCTATGGCCAAAAAGCAATCTTCAGACAAGTGATCTATATTAACACTCCACAAAGAAAATTGTACTTTATTGCATCTAGTAGTCAAATAACTGTTAGAATAACTGTTTGGACAAGTATAACTGGAGTACTGTGGGTGAAACCAACAACTGATTAGGTTTTGCCATAGCACATGAACAGCTATTCACCATCACTTGCCATTTGTGAGTGATGCCAAACTCTATGCAAAGGCTGAAGACAAAAAGTCAAGGCTTTCTGGGCCATTTTTGTCCATTTGTGTTGTAGGTGATTCTATTTTCTGACTGGATTAAATGTGTGAAAATGAGGTTGATAGGAAAGTGGTGAAATGGGGGAAAGCAGAAGGGAGGACACGGGAAAGAATACAGGAATTTGTAGGAAGGTAATGTGGGAGAATCATAGCTATCCACTTCTTCACAACATAAATGCAGAAATGTAGCCATAATTTGCTGATTTTGGACTGTTGCCATACCGAGGGTAAGTGAAACAACAGATTAATGTTTTAGGTCAATATTACCAAATCACTTGTGTCAAAAAGACACATAGAAGAAGTGGAGAGCTATTTATGGGGCATTATTTTTTTGTGGGACAGGTACCCATTTTTCTCTTTTTTTCTTTCAAAGAGAAGGCAATGTTGGAGAAGATGCTTAGGAATGTGAAGGTTGTGTAGGAAGGTTAGATGAAGAAGCAGGTGCAGGTATACAGGACAACCTAGACAGACAGAGATGGTGATGAATACAAAATGTTGGGCAACACCATGACTGGAGATAAGTAGTGGGCACCCGATGTGGAATTGTCTTGACAATGTGACAAAGCACCTTTTTTATATGTCAGATTTGGGACCCAAGGTACCTTTCCATAATATTCACAAACAACTCAAAAGCATAAAAATAATAAATAACAGCTGAAGAAACCAGGATCCACCACTCATACAAAATTTATTAAAACCTCTAGTGCCTCGGCAATAGCCTTCCAAGGAGAGTACAAAGTAAAAACTAATACACGAGTTTATATAATAGAATCAATTAAACAATTTCAGAATCACATGACAGAGCTAAATTAAAACTTTCCAGTTGCATTCTGCATTAATGCCACTAGGGGCTAGTGTACCATACTTCAATATAAACAATGTTTCCTTGTACAAAAGTTTTTTCTTAATATCAGAACCATATTTACTAATGGGAATATGTTCCAAAACAGTACATAACAAACCCATAGGACTTCCATTGGGATATTCTTTAAAATGCACAGCAAGAGAGCTCTCTACCTTACCATTTCTGATAGTCCTAACATGTTCCTGATTTCTAAGCTTAAAAGCCCTGTTGCTTTCGCCTATATAAAACATGCCATAAGGTCATTTGAGTGCATATATGATACCTTCTGTATTGCAGGAAAACATAGCATTTGACTGAAAAGGCGCTCCATTAATATATTTAAATGTTCTTCTAACATACTGGTATGTAACACACCTACCACAAGAGTAAGTACCCACAGTGGTAGGATTAACACTTAAACTTGGATGAGGCATAGAAAATCCAGCATGTACTAACATGTCCTTTATACTTTTGCCCCTTCTATAGGAAACCTAGGAATTCTATCCAAAATATGTACTAGATCCCTGTATTTAAATAAAACTCCTAGTAATATTGAATCATTTGTTTTACTTCATCAGATAAAATGTCATAAGTAATGACCACATGTATCTTGCTTAAATTATCTAACTTAACATCAGATCTGGAAATGTGTTTATTCTGCCCTGTAGTGAGGTGATCAACAATATTCTTTTTAACTTTGTCTAACCAAGCATAGACTGTATCAGTGTCATAGCCTCTCTTAATAAATAATTCAACTATTTTCCATAATTCATTATCCAACTCATTGGTATGGTTACATAACCTTTTTACTCTAACAAGTTCTCCATAAGGAAGAGATTTTAAAAGATGTGGAGGACGACAACTATGGGCATCCAAAAAATGGGCACCATCCTCAAATTTACAATGGACTTTAGTAATAATTTTCCCATCTCTCCCTCCTTATTCAGTTATTTATTACTTTCCATAATACCCTCCTTCAGCCATGTCAGCTCTTGGTGGCTGACAAAATCACCACCACCACTAATGCTACTCCTGGAGGGTAGCAGTATGCCAGCTGCTGTGGCAGAGCTACCTTATGCAGATAGGGCAGGTAAGGCAAGGGTTGTGGAGGAAGCACTGACAGCTTGGGAGCCTTAAGTTCTGGTTATCAGTGCTGCAACCTATGGCGGGTTGGCTGGCTGATCTGCAGTGGCTGGTCTACCTCTTTGTGCTGCATGTCAGGTTTTATAAGAAAAAAATGTTTGACAGCAGAACACTTTTAGACATATAAAATATTCCCTCCAACACACAAAAAAAGAGGATGAGAGACAGAGAAAGAGAGAGAAAGGGTGGGTGACACAAAAAATAAAGCGAGAAAATTACAGCCATGGCATATCACATGATTTTATAATTTCTGACAGTGCGCAGTTATGATTATCCAGTCTATGCAGCACCTTTACCACATCCTGGTATGATGGGAAGGTCTTACTCTATTGTACTATTAATCAACTGCACTGCTATGATATCATAAATACCATCATTTATTACAGTATTGCCATGTTGCACACAAGTACAATAGTTACTAGGCTTAAATTAAAACCTGATGCATACATACTCTCTGCTTCTTTGAAGTGAGTTAACCTCTCTTGGTGCACTTAACATTTTGCTGCAATGTCTTCAGCAGCTGTATAAAACAGAAGAAGACAAGAAGAGACACAAAAGCATATTGAATACCATTCTTGGCTGGGTACTGTATTCTATATCATTTAACCCAGATAGGTTAGTATACTTACACAACTGTGAGAGGTCACCAGTCCTAAAGCCATCCTGCCATTGCTAAGGAGGTCCTTCCTGTGCCATTTTAGGTCACTGCCCTCTTAAGAACATTTTTTTTCAAATATGTGGGATGCCAGCTGTATTGCAAATAGACTTAACTACTCTGTTCCAAACCTCAGTCTTATACTGAGATCCAGTGTAATCTCTCTGCAGTAGCCTAAAGAGCAACACAAAAATCCTGGACTCCTCAATACCTCACATCTGTGCCCTAAATATAGCACCATCATCACTCACACCAGCCATGCCTGCAGAGGTCAAGCAGCAACTCTAAGAATTAATTGGCACTAAATACCAATCTCATGTTTAACAGCTAGTGTGCAAACATGCACAACAATGCCAACTGCATTTTTGTGATGGTAAGTACAAAGAGGCACTTGTAAGTAATGCAGAAGGCATTTTATCAGATGGCAACAAAGGTCTGAGACATGGCAGTGAGATTTGCCATGTGTGATGCTGAACATATTTACACTTTTTCATATGGCCAATGCTGACAGTTTCAATGGCATGACTTGCCGTCCTTGGTATTTTGGATGTTAAATAGGATGACTTGGCACATAAGGTTCTGGAAATGTACACTGTAAAAAGTTAATTGACCAATGTGGGAATCAAATCAAAGGAATACATAATGTACAAATTTCAAGCAATGTGAATATTTGTCAGTGCTACAAGGGAACTCACTTTCAACCATGTTTATTACAGACAAAATGCATGTGGTATGGATGGATATATATGCAGAGAGACCTGTGCCTTTGTGACTTTAAGAAGTCCTGTGGAATGCATTTCTATGAAAGAGACATTATTACTGTTTGTAAATGTATGTCAGGTGGCTAAATTTTCATGAGCCGATTAATATAGGTTGGGGTATAAAACAACATACATCACTGCACAAATTGTCCTAAACACAGAGTTGGCTTATGTAAGGAGAGAAGATTATTTTAACTTTAGTATTCTGCCCATTATAGATATGCAAGTTCATTTTTAATTCATTACTATGATTATCCAGCTCAAACTATTACACACACATTCAATTGTGTTTCATAAGCAAATAATTTATGAGACATGCAACTTAGAAAATTTATCTTTCAAAACATTGAGACATTTCTTGCAATAAACATAAATATGATAGCCATTTGTATGAGTGTTACCTTCCTAGCAAAAATATTGTTAGAAATTGTATTCTAACTCCCTGTTTCAAAAACAGTGTTATCTGGAGTTGAACTCTTGATTACCTCTGTGATATTTCTAAAACCACTATACTTATACTTTTCACCACAGAGAAAACCAGGAGGACAGGTGGATTTTCTCCACTACGTACTGTCTAATGTGCTGATAGCCATGCATTGCTGCTGAACCAGTTTGCCCTACAGAAGACTGCCCAAATAACATTTTTCACTTTTTCCTTAAGTAGATAGGCCTGATTGTATGACAATCAGCAGCGAGCAAGTGCACAAGGCAGGAACAATAATAAAAAGCATATGAAGTTACAAATACGGTGATTCCTATATCTGGAATAATGAATTACTCAGCCCCTTCAGACTGTATCGATTTGAACCCCAGAAAACTGTGTTAAAGGGCCAATGTGACTGCAATTTCAGCTTCTGCCACAGAAACAGGTATAGAAAATGTGCACATCACTCAGTCATAAGAAATACCATGCAGCAGTGCCAAACATGTTTGTGCTAATGCAGATTATAGAAATGAAATAGTTTAGTTCCTATCATCTGTGACCTCTGTTTGTGCTCTGCCAAGCAGTGCTTACATTCCACAGGCAATAGAACATTTGTAACAATTTGTATTTGACACAACAGTTTTGTCTTACTGCTGTTCAGAGTGCTGTAGCAAAGCACACCAATGCAAATGTATAATGCAATACTGATGGTAAGACCTGTTACATTTCTCTGTGTATACCCTGGGCAGTGGATTCTTGTTCACTGTCTCAAAACACTGCTAGTCAACACTGTGCTCAGCCAAAACTTGTGCAAATCAGGAACCCAAAACATGAAAAAAAAGGAATAGACAATTGTCAGTACTGACACATATAAGGTAATAAATATGAAAAGGCAGGATTGTGATGTTTCCTGGGTCTGTGGAATTGAACTCAACTCAGTGCAATACCAAAACACACGCTCTCTCACACACACACACACACACACACACACACACACACACACACACACACATGCACATGGGTGTGTGCACATACAGTTGTGTTTCTAAGCCCATCACAAACACAGGACTAGAAAATGTTACTTCCTCATTTGCTTCAATGTGCCTAGATCAATGTCAAATTGACCAATACTTTACATTAATATTGGTCCACACCTTTTAATGCTAGGTTGCCAACACTGCCAGCTACTTTTCTTTATTTTCTGAGCATCTTCCCCTCCTTTCATTTTAAATGCAGAAATGCAGTGTCATAGCCATGTATTTACATCTTTGTTTCAATGCATAATAAAGCTGATCAGCATTTCAAGCACATTTTAGGCAGAGTATTGACAGTGTTCTCTTACTACAAGGATGTCAGTGTTGTTATGTTGTTTTCATAGCTATTAAGATGCTTACACCTGCTTTATTTTACGGTTACTCTGCATGAAGCAATCACTTCAGAGAGAACAATCACTTCAATATTGATTGTTGTTGATATTGCCATAACAATCACAAACAGTTGCAAACCATTAGCAGCTAAAAACTATTATTGGCCCTCCCTGCAGACCTATGGTATGTGCTTGCAAATGTGTAGCTACCTACACCATGTTTGCATCCCCTAAACTAAGTGATTTTTTTTTGGTATTTGGGAACACTAATGATTTCACACCTCATTTGCATCTTCACAATGCTTAGAGGTCTGAATCTGCACTATAGAAAGGTAATTGTGCAGTTATGGAAGTGGAAGCAGGGGAATCTGATTGGATACAGAGTATTGTTAATAGTTACTTGGAGGAGAGTATTCAACATATTATTGCACTATTTTGTAAGTTGTGTTTGTCCTCAGCATACACTGCATACATGCTCATATTTGGAATATATTTCAATATGCAATCGAAAAAAATTGTGCAATGTATGCAATTTTGAAATTTCATTGCTGCTATACCACACATATGGCAGTTTTTAGTGCAATCCTCACCCTGTGAGAATGATGATGACTGTGCCATGTACTTTGCTCATTTCTGTTTACCTTAGGAGTGCATATATGTGTGATGCACAGATACAATAGGTCTAAGACTGACCATATGCAGGTAGTTTATATTTTTACACATTTTCTTGTCTGCTGCAGGTTCTGCACTTACCTTGACATTACTGCAGTTACAAGTCATCTGCTCCAGGGCTCTCTTTGATGCTATCCATGCACAGACATTACATGGGTAAGTAATGCTTGTGGACATCAGATGGCATCATTTAATATTTGTATGTGTTTAGGTTGTTATGTGTATTCCTTCCCTGGTGAGTGTGTGTGTGTGTGTGTGTGTGTGTGTGTGTGTGTGTGTGTGTGTGTGTGTGTGTGCGTGTGTGTGTGTGTGTGTGTGTTTGTGTGTGTCTGCACGATATAATTTGCTCTTAGTTTCTGGGTGTGTGCACTATCTTTGAGTCTTAGGTGGTGAGTGTGTGTGTTGTGAGTGTGTGTGCTATCTTTTGCCTCTTAGCCACAGCAAGGGCATATTGTGTACATCTACATCTGTCATCTACCTTTACAGCTGGAGATTCTACCCCAGATTCCTTGTTTATATGTGCGAGAGTTCCTGGCCTTGCCTGTGGTCTAGGAATGTGTGGTCCTGGCCCTTGCTATCCCTTTTTCAGCTGTTTCCTCAAGATGATATTGTGCAACTGGCATAAACTGTGACAACTGCTGTATAGGTGCCTGGACTGTACTGCAATTCAACCCCTGATGTGTCTAAACAGCTGAAACATGACTACAGCATGCCAAACACACACTCTACAATGTTTCTAGTTTGAGCATAGGCATCACTGCATCCCTTTTCTGTGGGTGTGTAAGCAGTTCTGATGTGTGTCATGAGCCACAGTTCCATTGCATAACCTGCATCACCCAGTAGATGGCCTTGTGGATCATCACTCATAGCAAACCTTGTGTAAATACATGAGGCGCACCATATGTGTGAGTTCTGATAACTGCCTGGGGTGCCTGCACAGACATTGAGGATGATCCCTCTGGCATTATAGATGACCTGCCAGTTGACTGAGTGGAACCCCTTCCAGTTGATGTATTTCCTTCCCTGTTCATTAGGCGGGGCTTTTATTTCTATGTGAGTGCTGTCTATGGCCCCCAAGACTTCAGGGAAGTGTGCTACAGCATGGAATTCCTGCATTGTCCTTGCTGTCTCATCTGCTGTGCATGGAAAATACAGTGGATATAAAAAGTTTGCACACCCCTGTTAAAATGCCAGGTTTTTGTGAATTAAAAAATGAGACCACAATAAATAATTTCAAAACTTTTCCCACCCTTAATGTGACCAATAACCTGTACAATTCAATTGAAAAACAAACAAATCTATTAGGGGAAAAAATATAAAAAATGTACAATACGCTGGTTGCATAACTGTGCACACCCTTAAACTAATACTTTGTTGTGTGTGGGCACCCTCTAACTAATACTTTGTTGAAGCACCTTTTGATTTAATTACAGTATTCAGTCTTAATCAAGACTAAATTTATCAACTGAGAAAGTTTTGATTACTTCCAGTTATGCTTTCAGTTCATCTGATGAACTATACAGTTTTAAAACATCCACAAAATGAAGATGAGAAGTCTTTACACTTTGTTGTTTTCTGAGAGCCAAACTGTAACCATGACCTATTCTGTTAAGTAGACAGCTTAATGGGTTAAGGGTAAGGCAAAAAAAGCAGTGGTGACAAAAAGTAACCCTGGAATATCCCCCATTTGAGTTTTTATCCCTGGGATAATAATCTGCCCTTTATCATGGATTAGCTTCAAAGTGGTTTACCACTGTTTCATGGTCACTGTAATGTAACTGTAGGGTGTGTCATACATCTGTAAGTATCCCTTTATCTGTGAATGTGGGATGCTGTAAAATGCTTTTTTTAATCTGTCCATGCCATACTTAGATTCTTCCCCTTTTTTACAGTTCTCCATTATGACTTTATTTAACAACAAATGATCGTGTGTTCCATATGACTTTCTTTTGTTACTCTTTTGTTCTATTGCCACAATTGAGTTTTCTTCTAAATGATTATAAACTCTGCCAGCATCAATTCCAGTGTATAGTTTACACATATTCAGAAGGTAAGTTATTGGTCTGGACTCTGAAGAATGAAGACATGCAGGGGTCATGTCATTTATAAAGGGAAGGTTAATGAGGCCAACGTGTCTAACTACTTTCAGGTTAGTTTAAGCTGCTTAAGAAAAATATTCAATTGTTGCCTTGAGGACACAATTTGACATGAACTAAGCAGATTAGAAAATGTTGCTGATACAATTTGTATAAAGCTATACTGTTCGTCTGAATTAGCAATTTAAAGCTTTGTTATAGAATAAACAAAGGTAATAAAAAACAGATACCATTTATTAAAATTACAGCAAATGTTTAATAAGAAGCGGCAAAACAGATTGTAGTAAAAGTGAAATTAATCTAAATTAATATATACAAAAAAGCTATGCTTCTAACTGTCTTAAATAGGAAACATCAGGTAAAACCAAAAAACAAAAAGTAGGACCAGCAGTGTTAGTGAAGCTGAGAGTGCTTGCTGCATAGGTCAATATTAGGATCTCAGCTGTTCACTGTGGCTCCCTACTGAAATGTCAAGGCTCACAATTACAAAACCCTAGAATGAAAAACTAGGTGAAAAACACAGAAAAGTGGCAAATATTTAACATTACTTTTCTGCTTTGAAGTTGTTTTTTTGCAGTGAGGCTTGCAACCCCCTACACTTCTTCTATATTCCATACCAACTCCAAAATTATCATGCCTTGAAGGAAAGTAAATATACTGAGGAACATCAATCTCAGTATATGTAAGTCTACATATTTGGTCATTTAGTCTCTCTGTTCCAGGGCTTGCGCTGATTATTTCAGATTATTACTATCCTCTGTATTCAGGGTGGCTGCGGTGGTGCAGCAGTTAGAGTTGCCACCTCACAGCAAGAGGTTCTCTGGTTTGATTCTCATCTGGGGTGCCTTCTGTGCGGAGTCTGCATGTCCTCCCTGTGGTCGTATGGGTTTCCTCCAGGTGCTCCGGTTTCCTCCCACATCCCAAAGACATGCAGTAGGTGGATTGGACACTCTAAATTGGCCCTAGGTGTGAGTGCGTGCATGTGTGTGTGCCTTTTGTGCAAGGTTGGGCGCTGGGCTGGCAACTCGACACCGTAAAACTCCACTGCCAATCATGAATGAACAGATGATCTGCTGTGGTGGCTCCTAACCGGGAAAAGCCGAAAGAAGAAGACTGTCCTCTGTATTCAGCACCAGTTAGTACCAAAAGAAATAGCAGGCTCGTAGGATTTTAACAGGTAGTTCACTGGGTGGATCATTTGCTCCATCCACTCACTTAGACTGTGATTGAAGAAGATTGAGGAGCTACTTTGATATAAAGGGAACGTCTGTTCCAGAGGAAAGAAATTTTTTAATAGATGTAACTATCCCACCAGCAGGTTCTGTTTATGTTATGGTGGTAATTTTGATCTCTTGAGTGGGCATTCATGGAGCTATTTATAATCTTTACAAATGTTTAGGAGGTCATACAGGACTATATCAATTGATGCCTTGTAAGCCAAGCAGATCTCACCAAGTGGGGGTCTGTATGACACAGAAGAGAGATGATGAGCTTTAAGGCATTGTATGTAGCAAAATGGATTTTCTTAATATAGAAAGACAATTTTTCAGTTTAGATCATGTGTTTGGATAGATGCATGCCAACGGACCATTATCATTTATCATGGGCCTAATAGGGGAGAAGGAGAAAGGGACGATAAAGTCCTTACACCTCCATCATACAGCTTTGGTAATCAGCTGGGTTAGCTTTAGCTATATGGATTTTCTAATGACAGCACATACACAATAGGCAACAAGAGTCAATTGTTTAAAAAGTGCCCCATTCCCTAATAATTGTATCAGTTTGGAAGAGATGTTGTTGATGTGGTAGGTGCATGCGTACTCATGCTGTTAAAAAACATGAAAGTAAAATTTTTAGCATTTAGCTTTAGACCATGGTCCAGTTTCCATAGGTTTATAGGTTCATAGGTTCATAGGTAGATACTAGGCTATCTGCCCTAGGTCATTTATAAGCCTAGCCAGAGTGTAAAGTAGGTCACAGAAGGTACCCTTTTAAGATTAGTTTACTGTGCCTCTGTCTAGCAGGGACACTGGGGAGATCCCAGGGGTGAATTTGCGATTTCCCATCCACGCGTCCAAATTTCGCTTGAAGAGGGTCAACGAGGGGCTATGTCTAACATTAATTGGGATTCTATTCCAGAGTGAGGGGAGCCTCTGGGAAATGAATCTGTCCCTCCAGCATGTCCTATTTATTTTTGTGCTGAGGTTTAGGTCCCTGGAGCGTGTAGCTCTAAGGGACTTGGATTTTTTGAGGTACAGCATGTCCATTAATTCTGGGTTTGACATGGCTTTGTACATCAGGCATAGATCGCCTCTGAGTAGGCGGTAAGCAACTGAGTAGAGCTGGAGTTTCTTTAGTCGAGCTGCATAGGACATCTGTTTGTAGCCCATGATCCTCTTGGTGAGGTACTTTTGGGGTCTCTCCAGTTGCTGCAGGTGTCGGGTAAGGTACATCCCAAAAGGGGCATTGTATTCAATTATGGGCCTGATGAGTGACGAGTAGAGGGGCACAATGACCTCTCTTGATCTAGATGCAAACCCTTTCATGATAAGGTGGGCTATATAGAAGGTCTTTCTAACCACTTTGGCAACATGATTATCAAAGGAGAGATTACTATCTATGTTGGTCCCCAAATCTCTAATTACTTCTTCCAGATTAATGGATTACCACCTATGTGGTAATTTCTGGGCACCTTGTTTTTCCCAAAGGGGATGACTATGCACTTTTTAGCATTTAGCTTGAGGCCATGGCTCTGGCACCAACTATCTGTCTCTGTGAGACCCTTTTAGAGGATGCTTGTGTCAGCTGGAGATTCGATTATGGCCCCCAGTTTGCAGTCATCTGCAAACTTTGTCAGCCATAATCCCCCTGTGTTAGCCTGAACCTCAGAGAAGTATATACCGAACAAGAGAGGTCCCAGAACTGAACCCTGTGGGACGCCACTTGTAACTGGTTTGGATTTGGACATGGCACCTGTGATTCTGACCATGTGGGTTCTATCTCTGAGCCAGTTTGCAACCCATCTTGTGATACAGGGATTGATATTTAAGCTGGTAAGCTTATTTATGATACCCAAGTGGGGTATTGTGTCGAAGGCTTTTGCGAGGTCCAGGTAGGCTGTGTGGACTACCTTGCCCTCATCTATGGCTTTGGTAACTGTTTCAAAGAAATCAACTAGGTTTAAGAGGCAAGATCTGCCTTTAACAAAGCCAAATTGGGTAGGGTCCAGTGTCTGGAGGCTCCCAATGTCTTTGTTTGTGAGTTCCATGATAATACGCTCCACAGCTTTACAGACCAGACTAGTCAGGCTTATGGGGCGATAGTTTCCATGGTCCGTTGTGGCACCACCTTTGTGGAGTGGGACCACTGTAGCTGTACGCCATTCTTTGGGTACATATCCTGTAGTAAGGCTAAGTCTGAACAGTGACTTAATGTGAGGGTTCAGTTCTTCTTGGAGCTCATGTAAGACACAGCCTGGGACACCATCCAGTCCCATAGATGCTGTGTTTTTTGCTTTGGAGAGGGCAGCTTTCACCTGTGCATCTGTGATGTCAGGGAGGTTACATTCAGTTGGGATAGGCATTTGCTCCTTTGGGGGGGAGAAGTTTGTGCTGAATCTGTCTGCCAGGATGTTGGCTATGTCTGTAGGTTCGGTATATTTTGTACTGTTATGCAACAATTCAGAGCATATCTGGGAGTTTCCGCCCATGTTCCTGACATAACTAAAGAAGGCCTTGTGATTATCTTTAGTGTCTAGGGCAATTTTTCTTTCAAAACTGGCCTTTGATGATTTTATGAGGGATCGAAGTTTCTTGCTAATACTGATCAGAGATGCCTTCCCTTTTTGGGATTTTGCTCTGTCATGTAGTAGCTTCCTTCTTCTGTTGTATAGCTTATTTATGGCCGGGGGTCCACCAGACTGGTCTCCTGTTTTTGGAGGAGTGAGTTTTGGTTTTATTTGGGATAGCACGATCCATGCATTCCTGCAGGTGCTCATAGAATGCATTTGTAAAGGATTCTGTGGATTGGGCTGTATTATCCTCTGGCCCAGGGGCTTTGAAGGATTCCACCTCAGTCTTGAGAAGTGCAAAGTTGGCTTTTGAGAAATTCTTTACAGTGATTTCCTTGGCTGGGGGTGGGGACGGGATATGGATGTCCAGGGAAATTGTTTATGGTCTGATCTTACCAGTGAGGGGTTTACCTCTGGTGTGAAACATAGAGTCCCCATGTTGGTGATGACCAGGTCCAATATGTTGTTCCCTCTTGTGGGAGTGGTGACCAGTTGTTCCATTGCGTTAGAGTTTATAAATTCAAGGAACCATTGGGTGAGGGTGTTTGGGCTTGAGTAGTTTTCCCAGTCAATGTTTGGGTAGTTGAAGTCACCCAATAACATAGTGTTTGGAGAGACCTTCATATTCTCCAGTGTTCTCAGGAATGCCAAGTGGGGTTCCTGTAATAGGGAGGGTGTTCTGTAGCAGGCTACAAACTGAAAGGCAGTTTTGCCTGCTGTTAGTTGCACATGGATGGTTTCTGATGCTTTGTGCAGTGCCACTAACCTGGAGGTGTAGGTATCTTTGATGAATATAGATACTCCACCTCCTTTTGTGCTTCGGTCCGAGTTTTGGGGCCAAAACGCATGGTATGAGTTATAACCTGGTAGTGCTGGGGTGCTCTCAGGAGCCTTGAACCAGGTTTCTGTTACTGCACAGACATCGATTTTCTCCATACTGAGGAGATCCTCGAGTGCGTGCATCTTGAGGTTTAGACTTCTGGCACTGAGTAGCATTACCTTTAGTTTTTTTATCCTTGGGTTGTCTATGGAGGTGGGTTTGTCCTTTGAGCCTTGCCTAAAAAAGGCACTATGGGGGTGGCAAGAGCCTTGGCCAGTATACGAAAGCCTAAGGGTGACAGGTGCAAGCCGTCCCTAGCGAAGCAACGTGGCTTGTCGGGCATGTCATCCCAGGCTGACAGACACTGGATCCCCTTTGAATGACACCAATACTTTAGCCAATTGTTGAAACTGATCATTTTGTCTTTATACTGTGGCATCATTCTTGGTGAGGGCAAGATGCTACCCAAGTTCAGGGTCATACCAGCCTGGGCTACAAGGTCAGAGAGCTCCTCTATGTCTCTTTTCAGGTAGTCCAGGGAGGTACGTCTCAGGTCATTCACACCAGCATGGACAATGACGGAGTCATACTTGTACTTGCTTTGGAGTGATCTGAGTGCTTGTGTTATGTGGCAGATCCTGGCACCCGACAGGCAGCTTACAGTGACCTTCTCCTTGTTCAGTCTGGTGAGCGGGACATCAGTGTGCCGGACAACAGAGTCCCCTATAACAAGTGTATTTGGTGTGTTGTTTGGCCTTAAGGGCAGTGGTTGTGAGGCACACTGATTTTGTGAGATATGTGATTCATGGGTATTGTTGAGGGGTGGCTGTTGCTTGGATATCTGCTTAGGAGGTCTTTGCTGTTTAGGCAGATTTTTATTTAGAGCTTCCGAGTATGTTTTTGTGTGTTTATGTGTTGGGTATGCAGATGCAATAGGTCTGTGTAAGACTGGATTTGTGGTGTGGGTGGTTACCTTTTCCTCCTGACTGACTGTGCCAATCTTGGGTTGAGAGAGTTCTGCCTCCAGTTTGGCTGTGTAACTGCATCTCTCACCTGTATTAGAGTTTGTTGGAAGGAGGAGAGGGTTGTCTGTGTACATAAGGCAATTGTAACATTGCCTCAAAATTCCCAGATTCACCAGCTGGACTGGAGAGTAGCCTTGAAATTGACCCTTGGACATAAAAAAATAGTATAGGGAACTGTTTTTTTTACTGATCAGATGATTAGGAAAGGGAACTGATTTTTCACTTGATCAGGAAGGACCAATCGGGAGTCTAATACTTATGAGAAGTCAAGGAGGGTGTAGTGCTTTAGTTAGTTAGTGTTTCCTTATAAGAGCTGAGCAAGTGCAGGGCTTTGGAAAGAAAATAGAGTGATTACTTTGAGAGTTTGAACAGTTCTAAGGGAAAAAGTGAAGAGCAGACTTTGTGGAGCCTGGAATAGTTTAAGCCTGTTTAGGCGGCGCTGCCCGACGCTGCTCAGTGCGGAAAACCGTGCAAAAAGAGAGTTGTAGGGTTTTAAGAGAGAGAGATCAAGGAGTTTAGAATTGACCCAAAATGGCCAATAAAACTACAGCTTCTAGGTAGTAACCACTCCTCCAGGGACAGGCAGGCTATTCAGTGTTAACCACTCACACTGGTGAACACAGAGACTTCCCTTTAGCCCAAGCAAGCACTAGCCTTCTAGAAACTTCCAAACAGTTCAGAACAGCAAATCTGTAACTGAACTTTCTTAACTTTCAGAAAGTGGGAAAAAGCAAGATTTTTTTTTTCTTTTTGTTGTAGTTTAAAGGTAGCAGAGATACACAAGCAGCAAAATAATCACAACAGTGCAATAAATGACCCCACACTGGAGTGCTAGGCCAAAATCAGGTAAAATGCAGTTTTTAGAGAAAAAAAATGATTTTAAATTAAGTGCAACACAGGAAATGCAGTAAACAGGCTCTAGATGTGTTCCAAGTACTGTTACTGTTACAGATATAAACTTTAGCAAACCGGAAAATGCCAAAAAGTAGGCGGCAAAGTAGTAAAACTTAACAAAAAATCAGAAGAAAATACTTAAAATCACAAAAGTGGCTCCTTTTCTTCTCTCAGCGTTTTCTCCCCTTGGTAGGTGCTTCAGCAACAACTAGCAAGCTTGAAAAGACACCAAAGCCATGAGGCAGCCTGGTTTTAAGAGAGAGAGAGATCAAGGAGTTTAGAATTGACCCAAAATGGCCAATAAAACTACAGCTTCTAGGTAGTAACCACTCCTCCAGGGACAGGCAGGCTGTTCAGTGTTAACCACTCCCACTGGTGAACACAGAGTCTTCTCTTTAGCCCAAGCAAGCACTGGCCTTCTAGAAACTTCCAAACAGTTCAGAACAGCAAATCTGTAACTGAACTTTCTTAACTTTCAGAAAGTGGGAAAAAAGCAAGATGTTTTTTTTTTTCTTTTTGTTGTAGTTTAAAGGTAGCAAAGATACACACGCAGCAAAATAATCACAACAATGCAATAAATGACCCCACACTTGAGTGCTAGGCCAAAATCAGGTAAAATGCAGTTTTTAGAGAAAAAAATGATTTTAAATTAAGTGCAACACAGGAAATGCAGTAAACAGGCTCTAGATGTGTTCCAAGTACTGTTACTGTTACAGATATAAACTTTAGCAAACCGGAAAATGCCAAAAAGTAGGCGGCAAAGCAGTAAAACTTAACAAAAAATCAGAAGAAAATACTTAAAATCACAAAAGTGGCTCCTTTACTTCTCTCAGCGTTATAAATGTCATGCCCTCATGGAGGCTCTGTAAGTCCTTTCGAGAACTGATGATAGCTCCAAGTTAGCAATCATCTGCAGGCTCGGTAAGCTAAAAACCACTGACATGAGCTTTTCCATCATAGGAAAATATGAAATGGGGTAGTTGCAGTACTGAGTCTTGGAGAGACTCTTAGAAGACAGTATGCTGCATTCCTACTTGGTATCATTCCATCCAGCCAGTTATGCAGAAGATACAAAATTGCTTGTAAGAAAACTTTAAAGTAATGCATGACGAAGGACCATCTGCACTGTCTGAATTGTCAAGTTTAAATAATAATCCAACTGTAGGTAAAACAAAAAGTATATTGTTCAGTAATGTATCATACTGAGCAAGGTGACTGTTAAGAGAAGAGGTAACACAAGAAGTAAATACCTACAAAACTGTATGCATCACTGATGCTATAAAGCTAGCTATATGTATAAATAAATAAATAAATAATATATATATATATATATATATATATACACACACACACACACACACACACACACACACACACACACATATATCTATCTATCTATATATATATATATATATATATATATATATATATATATATATATATATATATATATATATTTCAGATGGCAACTAGACCAGTTCCTACAAGTGCCAACTGTTGAAGATCTAGATATATTATGATAGTCTATGCCATGGCCATGACTGGTACTCTGGATTCAGTTGCACCATTTGGGTATGTCCCAAATGCATTACATGGCATGAACCATGGTTTAACCATGAGTTAAGCTCATTGCACTGAACAGGACAAAGGCTATAGCACAAATGGCATATAAGACTTGTCTTGCTGAAGGCAAACATAGTCTGGCTCTATGTTACAGCATATACAAGGCAGATGTGTCATGTAAGAAGACATATTTCATGTTCCCCTATGTTCCACTGTGTCCAGTTGTCTTATGGTGCTGGTCAGGTTGTGCAGTCCAGACTTTCTTGATATGAGAAGAGTTTGTGTTTTTCTTCCTTAGAAAAAGAAAAAGAAGTTGCATGAATCTTTATAACTATGTATCAGTGAAAATGATGTTTTGAGTAATATAATCAAATAATTCCCTCTGTATGATCTTTCCTTTCTAGGACTTTGACCCACAGAAAAAATAATTGCTGAAGACCTTAAATGTTAAATGTCAGTGGCCTACCCAATTTAATACTGATTCTTTCTATTTATTGGGAGATGTTTGTCACTACATGAAGGTAGTTATTGGATGACCTAGATCATTGCACCTAGTATTACATATTGCATCGGCTGAGAGGCAGCATGGTCTTTAAGGTTATTCATGTTCTTCTTACTTTATATATTCCTAGGCCCAGAGTCATATTACACCTGCAGAACAACAACACCTATATGGTGTGATGAGAATGAAAGGAAGTTGTTTCTTCTTTGTTGAAATGGCCACCTAATTTTAAGGCCAAGGACCAAGTGTCATAGACAAACTCAAGAACGAACAAATTATGCTCTGAGAAAACTCAAAGGTGGGGGTGTCCATAATGACTGTCATGTCTAGAGCTTAGGAACAAGGATATTTGGAAATAAAGCAAAGTAAGATCCATGTGAACCCAAAAAAGAAAATGTATTAAACTATACAGCATTTTATGCTGCCTTCTAGAATTGTGGGCAGATATGCAGGCTGTGTGTAATGTGAGGAAGGCATTATTAACAACGGTGGTAGAGAAGAATACATGGTAGTGTATAAAGTGTGTAATGTAAAGCAGGATCTGTGCAGCAGTCACCTGATTAAGATTAAGAGGGCATGGTTTATCAGAAGGTATGCAGGGGAAAATTGCATACAAGGCCATCTGCATAAAACAGTTAAGGTATGGCTTTATACAGGTACCAACAACTTAACAATATATGCAAGCTGCAAGAAACTTAAATTAAATCTGTGCAATGAACACAAGTGGATGGAGTTTCAAGTTATGAGGACCATCTGAGGTTTATAAGCAGGTGGTGAATTCTTGTTGAACAAAGCAACTGGGTGATATGATTTTAAACTTCACAGCGATAAAAATCATGTCAAAAAAGTGTTGTACCACAAAAAAAGAATAGAAACACTCAATACAATATACAATCAGTTATGAGGGACAGGTGCAGGCTGATAGTCAATGGAAGTGTTTTATAATAGATTGAAGCAACATGGCTTCTGTCGATTGCATAGTACTAACACTGCACTTCTAACCTTTATGAACATCACCAGTAAAGCTAGACATAGGTTCATAGGTTCATAGGTCGGTACTAGGCTATCGGCCCTAGGGCCTATACAAGCCTAGCCATAACACTTCCCTGGCTATTTCTTCCCACACTATTTACTTCCCTGGACCCCTGTCTAGCAGGGTGACTGACGTGATCCCTGGGGTGAATTTCCTTTCTCCCATATCATCAAGGTTCCTTTTGAAGAGGGCAAAGAGGCGCCCTGCTTGACATGTATGGGCAGTCTATTCCAGAGTCTGGGGAGTCTCTGGGTCAGGAACCTATCCCTCCAGCATGTTTTGTTTATTGTGATGACAAGGTTTAGATCCCTGGAGCATGTGGCTCTGAGGGACTGGGATTTCTTTTAGTGCAGCATGTCCAACAGCTCTGGGTTTGACATGGCCTTGTATGTTAAGCAGAGATCGCCTCGGAGTAGATGATATGCGACAGAGTATAGCTGGAGTTTTTTAAGGCGGTCAGCATAGGGCATCTGCTTTAGGCTTGTGATTCTTTTAGTGAGGTATTTCTGTGGCCTTTCCAGTTGTTGCAGATGTCTTGAGAGGTACATACCAAATGGGGCATTGTATTCTATAATGGGTCTAATGAGGGATGAGTACAGTGGGACAATGACCTTCTTTTTTATGGATGGAAAGCCCTTAGTGATGAGGTGTTTCACACAGAAGAAGAAGACATAATGGCAAACAAGTCTCTTCTTTTTCCATGTTTGTTTAAAGCCTTCTGCACAGTTTTTCATAGAAAACTTCTACTTCAAATGTCCTCACTACACTAACCCTTATCTCAGTCCATCCTTCTGTGGTTCAATAGCTACTTGCCCAGTAAGTGTCAGTCAGTAAGATGGCAATCCACCCTCTCAGCATACCTCCCAGTTAACACCAGTGTATTACAAGGCTCCATACCCCCCAACCTCTTAGTGCAGGAAATCTGAGTAAAGCCTAAAATAATGGAGGAACAAAGGGCGAAAAATAGGGACAAAGTTTAAATCTTGTTTTTATAAACTTTGAAGTTGCTAGAATTACAGTATTTGTGTTAGCATGCATTTACTGAAGGATATTATGTCAGAAACTCAAAGTTTAGTAATTATTTAGTGACCTCTATCCTCAGTGATGTGCCAAAAAGCCATACATTTTCTGAAGAATAAATGCAAAATGTGAGGAAAAAAATCTGGACATTCTGTGAAAATCTGGACAGTTGAGAGATGTGCAAGGCTCTATCCATTGTTGTCTCTGCTTTAACATTCACACCAGTGCTCTTTACACATCCACACAACAGGCCTCCCTAATACAATCTACAGATGACTCCACACTTGTATGTACATCAAACTATTTGGCACATCTACAAAACATTATTCTGATAGCTTTAACAGCCCTTGAAACATGGCTTTGTAACTCACAGCTCACACTCAACCTCTCAAAAAAAAAAATTAACATCATCTCTCTTACTAATAATACAACCACTGTAGTCACTTTTCATAGCAAATTATTAGGGATGATAGTGAATTATAATCTTAAATTTGACCTGTGCATACACAATTGCTTTAAAAAACTCAATAGAAACTAGAAATGCTTTACAGAGCTAACAACATTATCACTGACTTAGCTAAAACTACACTTGCCTCTACTTCCCTCCTCCCATCACTGCTTTATGGTGATGCTATCCTCATCAACCTCTAGGCATCACAAAAAACAAAACTTGAATGATGTCATAATAAAGTGGCTAAACTTGCAGCAAATAAATACACCTTTCACCACCCAACACTGTATAGTGCAAAAAGTCTAAATTGGTTAGAACTACCCCATCAACTAATATATATATATATATATATATATATATATATATATATATATATATATATATATATATATATATATACCAACTACAAAATTATTCAGCATCCATCTGCTTGTGCAGCACTAAATACCATTTTATACAATTATATTCCCACTTTGTCATTACGATCCAATGACCAAAAACTCCCCTCTGTCCACAAATTGGGTCTGTATTATATGAACGAAAGTTCATTTAAGCGAACACTCAATGAGCGAAAATCCTGGACATTGAAAACAAAATTGTGGGGGGCTGCGCTCCCACCCCAAACTAAATATATATTCCAACTCCGAGATCGCACTACAGTGAGGAAAGAGCAGAAATTCCAGTTTTCACTGTACTGCGATCCCACAACATGCACCTCCATGTCCGGGAGTTTTGCTCATTAGACCGTTCGCTTATATGAACTTTCGTTCATATAATATAGACCCCCACAAACCTATTTAATCTGCTGGGCATGGTTTGTATGCATACCATATTGCTAAGGCCTGTAACACTTTTCTTGTATCCATCAGGTCAGTATCCTTCCTGTAGTCCTTTAAAACCATTCTGAAAGGCTTCCTAGCTGAAATCTGGCTCTGTTCTTGCTAACCCCCTGGAAAAAAAAACTATATCCCTAAATATGAATGCCATATACCACCTTACCCACCCCCATACTTCACTTACTTCTTTACTTAAATCAGTTTCTCTCCCTTGACTTTCTTTCTAAATATGTCTTCACCCTATTTTGTTTCCTCTCACTTGGTATTGCATTTTTTGTTTATATTTTGCTTATTTCTCTAAACTGGCTAAAATTTCTAAATAGTAAATCATTGTCATATAAGTTGTATCCCATCTTAACCAATGTTTTCACACAATGTCTAATTCGCTTTAATTTCTTAAACTGTAGATTTTTTATTTTTATTATATTATTTTGAAGATTGTAAAAATTATTCTTCTTAAAATGTTTTTGTTATATTTTGGAGCTTTGCTTCCCAGGCTTCCACTGAAAATGTGTACCAACCCAGCCAGACTTTCCTGGTAAAAATGCCAATAAATAAATAAATAAATAAATCACTGCTCCTCACTCCTTTTTCAACTTGCTTAAGCACATGTTCATTAAATGAAAATGATTATTATCCAGTATTAACTGTAACATACATCTGTCATTTTAGTGTATTTTCAGGGAGCCATCCATTCATCCAAATGAACTGTGTAACACCTTCCTCGTGAAGAATAACTGTCTGCAGGGACTTGACATTCTTGCATAACTAATACCAATTCATTGTCAAACTTACTTTGTCTTAATTTAGTAAAAGAAAGTCAAAACTGCCTCTTAGATAAGAAGGTACCATGTGCAATAATGATTGCAAGTTTCTCTCTGATGCTATAGCTAATATATTGTTTTAGAGCATCTCAGTGTTATGGTGGGCAAAGAAGGTGGACTTAAAGAATTGCTAAAAGCTTTCAGAATACTGAACATTTAAAAAAACAGAGTAATTTAGAATAAAACATTCATAATTTTAATTCAAAACAACTCCATGAGCTAACAACTAATGGTATACTTTATTTGTTCTTGTATAAGCATTATTTTCATCCATTCTGCATATTTATATAAAACCACTATCATTTTTCAGGGTCTATATTAGATAATCAAACTTTCAAAAGTTCAAGTGTCATATGGTCGACACTATATGATTGAATTTTGAAAGTTTGAACGTTTTCATGGAGATCTCTGCACAGCGCTGAATGGGAAGATTTCTCTTTTCTGCACTGTAGTGCGATCTCGAAGTTGGTATATTTAAAGAGGGGGGTGTGGGGGGTGCAGGGGGGGCTTGCCCTCCTGCTTAAAATGTTCAGGTAGGTTATTTGTGTAGTTTATTTTTTTTATTAGATGTTTGAACTTTTAAAAGTTCGATCATATGGTGTCAACCATATGACAGTTGAACTTTTGAAAGTTCGATTATCTAATTTAGACCCCATTTTTCAGCATTTGAAACATTTTCAGATGATACATATCATTGGTCATGCTGGATTTCATAAATCTTCTACTCACATTTTTACTTAATTTTTTTTAAGTCCTTCTTTCATCTGCATGCTAATTATAGACTCTAGAATTGCGTGGTTCAGATAAAATAGTCCAAATTTCTCATGAAAATACACTTTCAAAATTTCTATAGTTGAATTCAACAGCAGATTAAAAGTGATTTTTTTTAGGTTCTGTGATATTAATCATAATAGACTTCTGATTATGTATAACAACATTCAAATTAAAAGTAAAAACCAAAACAGCACTCACTATACAAGGCAGACTCAGTCAAATGAAGTCATTCAATGAGAAGCCAAACATTGCAGCATAAAACACGATTTAATAAAATTAAAAAGGTTAGTGTTTTCACGGATCACAGTCTACTTCCTCAGACCATACACAGGCATAGAATTCATTTACAAATTTACAGAATCTTTTTAAATTAAAAAAAAAACAGTAAGATACATTTTAAAAATCACATGACAAAACTTCCAGTTCCAACAAAGTATCAATTGTTCAAATTCCTTAACCTTAGTGCAGGTCTTAAAGACACCTTACCATTCAAACCGTAGTACTTGTCTGCCTGGTGTGAGGAAGTGGACTATGATCCTTGAAAGCACTAACCTTTTTAATTTTATTAACCTTTTTAATTGTATTAAATTGTGTTCTATGCTGCAGCATTTGTTTCTCATTGTGTGACTTCATTTGATTGAGCCTGCTGTGTACAGTGAGTGCTCTTTTGGTTTTTACTGTTTTCTGTTTGGTGTTTTATTGCTGGCTGTCTCCCCTGAGTGTTTTTCATACTACACAGCATTCAAATTAATCTACCTTGTGTACAATTTCACAGATTTAACAGTTTTCATTACATGTGATGCTAGAAAACCTTTTGTAGCACTAATCATTCATTCTGACGTGATTCTTTAGCAGAGAGGTTTATTACCTTAAATTGTTCCAGTGGATCAATTATTTTTATCTGTGCTGCCTGGCATCCATTTGTTTCCTCTGTAATTGTGATGTACCAGTTTTGTTGACTCTGTTGGCACTTCCATTCCAGCAGACATAATGGCAAGGAGGACAGTTGGATGATGGGTCCCAGTGCAAGCAGGACAATAAGCATTTATTGTAACACCTCTGACATTGTTTTACTGTTCTATAAGTCAATAAAACATTAAAATCATATTAACTATCTTCATCATCACTAATGTCAAGTGTTGTACATACGTATTGGCAATGTGGTATGTTTAATGAAGTAAGAACAGCCAATCTGATACTTGTAATCAAATCACACTTTTTATGAAAATAGCATAGAAAGCTGTCATTTACAGTCAATGCTTGCATGCATTTTACAGTGTGCATGAAGCAGATTTTGGATGGCTGAGATTAAAGAGCACGTAATGCATCAACTCTTAGAATAACATTAACAACTTGCAGATATATTACTACACTAAAAAATACAAAAAATTAACACTGCCAAAATGTAATCATGGAGAACAAAGGTTTATTAGCAAACTTATCAACAGACTAAGGACTTTCACCCATACAAACTTACTGGGCTTCTTCAGAGTGAGCGACAATTACACAAACATACTTTATATACCATTAAGAAACAATCACATGACCCTTAACCCCATAATACAATTAAAATATTTAAACTAGCAGAGAAAAAACTTACAATAAAAATATGAAAAATATAAAAAAATATTAAATTCAGCACTCACTGAATTACAGTTCAAATAAACCATAAACCAGATCATATAAAAAACATAATACCTTTAAAAAATATATACTGTATAAACAAAAAACACTAATAATGGATATTAATTTATGATGGCCTCTAATTAAATATTAACTAACCAACTTTAACATCTATACTTTATGTGATCGCAACTTTAAAATGTTCAATATAGAGCAAGCTCCATTAATTTCTAGGTTTTGTTTAGCATGAAATCTTAGTTGCCACACCAATTCCCTCTAGTCTAAAAAATTCTTAAAATCATCTCCCCTATAATTCATCTCAATATTATCTATAATAAAAAAAGAAACCTCTTAAAATTACTACAATTCTTGGAGTGCATATAAAGGGCACTACAACTTTTTTTTATTTTTGATGTCCCTGACATGTTCCGCTATCTGTTTTTTTGGGTTTTCTTATAGTCTTGCCTATATAAAAAGCTTGAGAAGATATGCAGGTAGTCACACATACCACCATATCGGTGGTACAATTACAGTGCCCTGGACATTGGATACTTCGTTCGTAACCAGGGATTAACACATAAAGTCCATCACTGAAATATTTACAAAGCTAACATGAACCACATTTATTTATTCTGGATTTCAATTTATTACCTTTGAAACCAAGACAAACCTCAAACCAATCCTTTAAATTTCTACACCTGCTAAAAGTAACCAATGGTTTACCACCCAACTTGGTTTTCAATTCAACAGGTAGCAGGGTATGCCATTGCATATTCAAAATATTTACTATAGAGGATGCAAATCAGTTATATTGCAACACCATAGCTCCTTCTCTATTCTTAGCATGCATTTGGGGCTCAGACTCACTACACATGTCAAATTGCATCTCTGCCTTTAAAATAGGTGCAAATTTCAAATGTCTAAACTTCAAGATACGCTTACTAACCTTAAGTACCAAGCATATTGGGTAACCCCAGTCTTTAAACATACCAAACAGTATTCTCATCTTTTCTACAAACTAATCATCATCACTAACCAACCTGAATAACTTAACCATTTGGCCTTTAATCACACTCCTTTTCTGGTGGAATGGGTGGTAACTATCATAATGTAACAACACATTTGAATATGTCTTTTTGCGAAAAATATTAAAACACAAATTTTTAGTCTCCAAATCTTTATAAATAAAAATATCTAAGAACTCTGTCCCGTCTGTTCTAAGATTATAAGTAAACTTTTAAAAAATCATGGTGTTATTTTAATAATCAATAAACTCTGAAATTTCTCGAACACTTCCTCTTCATAAAATAAGAGCATCATCCAAAAATCTAAGATAAATAAGTATCTTAGACATAAACCTTGAAGTAAACTAGATTGGCAAATATAGGGGCACATTTCACACCCATCTTTATGCCTGCCACTTGCTGAAAATATTCCCCTTCAAAAAAATAAAAAAATATTTTTAAGAACCAACACCATCAAGTTCACTAGAGTATTGGTTCTATCATTAGTCAAAGTATCACAGCCAATTAAAGCATCATGAAAAAACTCCAGACCTTCATCATGAGAAATTACTGAAAATAAATGAATAACATCAGTTGTCACAAAAATAAAATCTTCATGACAACTTACGTCTTTCAAAATATCCAAACAATGCCACGAATTTCTTAAAAAGTACATATTCAATTTCAACATGTACTTACAGTGGAGGTCTATAAAGGCTGCTAAAGGTTCAGTTTTGGACCCCCTTGTTACCACAATCTGTCTAAAAGGAGGCTCAACTACATTCTTATGAATTTTGGGAATTCCAAAAATAGAGGGAATAATAGGTGTCTCCAAATCCATAAAATATTATAGTAATGAATTATAGAGTAATGTGTAATAATTCTGTTAGTTTCCAAAATGGGTCAACATTCAGTAATTCTATGACAGGATCAAAGAAGTTGAAAGAAGAGAGGGGCAATGTGTTAGGTGATATGTACTATGTTGGAGGAAGAGTGTTTTGCTTGGATGAAAAGATGTGTTTTGACTTGCATTCTGAGTTTGGAGCAGGTGTCAATTTCTGTTAGGATGACAGAGAGAGCTTTCCAAAGAATAGATGTCTAAGAGGAGAATCTATGTGCAGTGTTGTAGAGTTCGGTTTTAGTGCTAATGAGAGTTGGTATAGCTTGTGAGTAGAGCCTTATGACGCTTGAGAAGTTTTTTCATGAAGTATAACTGCAAGAAGATTAAATGTCTAGAGCTGGAGTAGTTTGCAGAGTTGAGATTCTTACAATAGGTTAGATCTTCATTGTATGGATAGCCATTTTACTTTTTCTAGGGCTATACTGTGATGCTCATGGTGGGATGAGTTTGTAATGAATCAGCAGATGCTGTTAGAGATTGTCTGAACTGTTCTGGCATTTTTCTTGGAAGTGGATACAAAAAGATGTCTATATTCTAGCTGATAGAGAAGAATTTCTTTGCCAATTGTTGCTCTGGCTGATTGAGATAGAAACTGGGAGATTTTTTTTTGGCACAGAACAAGAGGGAGTTTATTTTTGTTCTTACTCTGTCTATGTGGAAATGGAAGTTTAGAAACTGATCAAGCTATAAGCCTAGGTGTTTGAAAGCAGAGGTTGTTTCTATGGTGGAGCTGTGTAAATCATACATGCTTAGAAAGTCAGGTGCTTGGTGATTTTTGTAGAGTAGGTATTTATAAGTTTGGGTAGGTCCCTTCATATGGGGGTGCAGTGGCTCTTGCACCCAGTGTAATAATTTCAGTAACAATCAGAATATTCTTATAGTAAATAGTATTCTAACAATGAATATAATTTGATAACATTCAGTTTAATAATTGTGAAATGTCTGAAAAGTACTATATTTTTGTTTGCTCCTAATCTGACGTGTGCATATTCTTTTTGTTTTGTGCAATTCATGTTGTATGGCAGTTTTTGTGTGTATAAAATTGTTTTGTAAAGCATAAAACAAAACTTCAGCATATTATCATTGGCTGTAGTTTCCCAGGGATAATCTCAGAAGAACACAATGTATAGTACAAAATGAATATTGTTCTTAGCCACAGTAGCAATATCAAAATACTTGCCTCAGGAAAGACCATTTATCATTTGTTTCAGCTAAGTGATAAAACTGTTTAGAAAAATATGACTGAAATATGATTTTATTCATATACAGCAAAAGGCCTTTTCCTTATGACCAAGCTGCTCCATTTGGTTTACTGGTTTAATACAGCAGGGCATAAACACACACACTTGCACATAGCTGTTAGTGCTGACTTGATTCAATTCAGTATTGTATTCCTTGTCCTTGAGAGGATTGTTTTCATGCACTGTGATTTATATGCCTTAACAATGTTTTATGGTCTCAGGACAATGCAGTACAAGGATAAAAGAGCTGTATGGTATAAATGGCTATAGGGTTAAAAAGTACTGTTTTACTTTATCTAGTATGTAGTTAGATGTTCAGAAGAAATATATACTATGGTTACAGTGACTGCCTGTTAAATTAATTGTAATGTATTCACCAATAACTGCAGACCCTAGTGGTCCAAAATCTGAGGCACATTGGCATAGATAAGTCCTAGACACAGACACACATACACAAACACACACACACACACACACACACACACACACACACACACACACACACATACACACACACACACATGTATGTATGTATGTATGTATGTATGTATATATATATATATATATATATATATATATATATATATATTAATACATGCAGGGCCATCTGACATTATGATACATGATGTAAAAAGTGATGTCCTAGCCTTTTTTACCTGTAGAAATAGATACGCAGTTTATGTGTATTGCTGTACAACATATGATGCCTTTTGTATTGGGTGAAGCACTGGGGAGTCATACCATAGAATTTACAAGCACATCCATGCCATTGAATAAGCTCATTCTACAAATGTTTTAGCTGTGCTTGTATAAATAACAAAATAATTTTTTTGTTCACTATTATTGACAATGTTCCTGATTTTAATAAGAGGTTTGATTCCGAAGATGCACTGGATTAGAGGGAGTATAGCTGGCCATTGAAGTAAGATGCTTATAAGTTTTCTGGTCTGAATGACAAAGAAAATTTTTAAATATTCCATAAAAGGCACAAAAGTGAGACACTTATTTAGGTCATGTGATCTCTAATTTATTTAAGTATGTTAACATTCATTAAATTCTTTGTCAGATGAAGTCTTGTTTTAGAGACAAATACACTTACTAAGCATTCTTGTTCCTATTAAGCTACATTTTATTTTTTGATGGTTGCCTTATTTTATGGTTTTATGAACCGTTTGGCTTTTTTTTCTATGGAAGAGCTGTGTTTCTAATAATTGTTATTTGAAATGTTGAGCAATGTCAGCTATTATATTACTAATGAATAGCAACCTATATTTATACAATGTTATGAAGGGATAAGAATTTACTGTGCTTGTAAAATAACTAAAGAGAGACAATTGACACATTTGTTTAAAGTTAATGGCTGTAAGTATCTCAAAATTTGATTTACTGTAACATCCCTAATGATACTATTCAGAATTACATGTATATGTGCTTTTTATAAGTACCTTGAAAAGGTACACTTGTGGTAAGAAATCATTATTTCTCTATGGAATGATAATGTCAGCAAAAGATGTTAATGTATTTACTGTGACAAGTCACTTAAATGTTGATTATACCTATTTTGGTAGTTCTGCAAATCATTAAGCTGAGCTAAAGCCATTATAATTGATATTGCAAGCATACCTCTCAACCTCTTAGAGCAAGAAATCTAGACAAAGTCATAAATAAAAGTGGGGCAAAGACACAAAAATAGGGGCATTTTTTAAATATTGCTCTTACAAACTTAGAAGGTTGATAGAATAACTGGTTTTGCATTAGCAGTCATTTTCTGAAGGGTATGAAATCTGAAACTCAAACGTCTGTAATTATTTTCTAACATCAATCATTAATGACCTGCTACAAATTTGCCAGAAAACCACAATTTTATGAAAAACAGACCAAACATATGGGTCATAAATCTGGACAATTTGTGAAAATCTGTACATTTGAGAGGGATGATCGCAAGTCCCTCTGTGAAATGTTTGAGTAAGTAATCTACTCAATATACCCCTGCTCTCTGTTCTTTACACAGCTGGAATTTAATCCAATCATGCTTGACACATTAAATATTGGTATACACTTTGATATTAACAGGCCTTATTTGTTTTATAATCTTTTCTTGGCTACACTTGACCTTAAAACAAAACCTGTTGTAATACATTTTAATGTACAGATGGGATAAAACATACATTTTTTTATACATTTTATACATTACAGTTTGATACATTTTATTTTATAATCTTTTAGTGGTTACAATTAACATTAAAAGAAAACCTGTTCTGATGAATTTTAATGTAGAGATGGGATACAACGTTACATTTTTGATACATTTTATGCAGTGCATTTTGATACATTTTATTTTATAATCTTTTCATAGCTACAACTGACATCAAAAATAAACCCGTTCTAATATATTGTAATGTAGAGATGGGATAAAACATTACATTTTTGATACATTTGATACGGTGGATGTTAATAAAGGTATAATTGAACTTGAAATGTTTCATGGTATGGAATTAAGCCTACTACAATGACACTGGAAAAATCAGATTGGAAAATATGTTTGACCAAGGAAAAGCATGAATTTCAACAAAAACATAAGTAAAAACATTCTCTACTTATCCAGTATGGTGCTTCACCCCCACAGCTGCACATTATTAAATTTATTGAATCAATTCAGATTTGGCAGAGTTGGACAAGCAGGGGAAATGATACAAAATGTCATTGAGTAGACATACTAAAATGGGTGTCCACTTGTAGCATACCCTCATTGAATGAAGAAGGAAATGAAATGTTTGGCCTATGCAAAAATAAGCATAAAGATAAACGTGTTGTATGGAAAAGAAGTTCTAGCCCTTTAGAATAGGCAAGAACTCGCACCGAGGCAAGGGCAAGGAAGCCTCAGTGAGAAGAAAGCTGACATTCATGTTGCACATGAGATAAAGAGAAATAAAGAGGAACATCAGAAAATTTATTTTATGTAGATTTGAAGAAACTGTATCGCACATAATCAGATGCAGAACAAAGTAAAGGACTAAGTATCAGCTTTGGTTTATGCCATCTTCTATTAGAGTAGGTAAACAAATAAAGAGGAAAGGAATAGAGGAGCAAAATAGAACACAGGGCAAGAAAAGAAAGAATGGATCAAGCCTGGGGATCATTGTATCACACAACAAACACAAAGGAACCTAAAGTTTCTTAGTGTGGGGATTAAGGAGGGAGGAGTCATTTAAAGACATCAAAGGGGGATAGAATGTGAAGAATAGGGGTTTGACAAAATAAATATAGCTACACAGACCATAGGTAGCATCACATCAAATAAAGAGATAAAAATACACAAAACAATGATGAGGTTATGGGGATGTGTGATTATATTACAACAGGCAAAGTTAAAACAAAGAAGGAAGACAAGATCTGTGCTTCAATTACCAAAAAGGGGATTTTTAACAAAGCAGATGGTAGAAAGAAGGGGTACTAACATTTAGCTGGAAAGGACTGCAGATAATAAATGAAAGACTGAAGAACAAAGATGAGGGTAGGTGATTAACATGGCAGGGAAAAACAAATTGGAATAGATGGACTACTGAGAATATTTATACACCAAATGAGGACACAGAAGAAATTTACTGCAGCTTTTTCAAACATAGGAATAGGTAACAAGAGAAGGGTGAGAGAAGAAGAAAATATGTCAGCATCTCAATAGAGCCAGAAAAAGACAGGCTATTTAAGAAAGAAGAATATTGCTCCAGGATGAGGAGAGACCTGAAAGAAAATAAGATGAGCTGAGAACAGAAAGATATATAGAGGGAACTGAATGTATAGTAAAAACAATGCACTTTCACAGTGAACTGCCTGGTATAGGCCAGGACGCTGCACAGCATAATAGCCAGGAGAGGTGAAAAAGGTGGTGTGCACAGAAATACAAGACAGAGATTTGTCAGATAATGTGATGTTGGTACTTCAGTTAAAGATGGAAGAGGAAGAAGGGGACAGAACAGGATGGAAATGGACATGTTATAAATAGAAGAAAGAGAAACAGATGGAGAACTGAACTGAAGAGACACTAGATTGAATGAAGGGGTCTAGCAAGAAATAAGGAGATAATGGTAGAATGGAACAAAGGTGGAAATGCGGGGAAAAACAATGATGGAAAAGAGATGGTGGAGGACAAATACAGAAGAGGAGGACAAGAAACTGAGCAAAAAATATTAACAGTGCACCAAATAAAGATTCTAGACAGTGAAGAGAAAGCAGTTTTAGGAGTCTAAAAGCAATGTTAACAATAGTGCTGGAAAAATAAGACAGTAACAGGAGACAGATCATGTGATTGGAAAAAACTACAGATGTGTGATGGAACAGGAATCAGAAAGATAACTGGCAAAGAAATATAAAGCATAGAAGGGAAAATATGGTGATGAAGATTAAAAATCAAGGGGCAGAGCAAAACAGGACAATATGGCTAGGAAAACACATAGAGATTATTTCCAAAATAAATGTGACAAAAAATTGGATGGAACAGATGAGCTAAATGGCAAGTTGAGAGCAATAAAAGTTGAAGGAGTCCCAAAGGCAGAAGCTAAACGAAAAAAGAAAAACACCATGGAAGAAGTAAAAACAGAGGTAAATTTAAAAAGGGGAAAGAAGGTAAGGAACAAGATGGTATTTATGTGCAGTTCTGTAATTGGGAAGGTCAGGTGGTCTGGGGAACATTAAGGGAGGACTGTGACAGAATAAAAAAAAATATGGGAAATAATAGAAACCATGAGAAGATTTAGAATAGTAGTGACACCGATGGATGGATGGGCAGGCCAAGGGTAAGTAACTGCAGACCAACCTGCTTGATTAATGCATGAAGAAGGATACTAGAAAAGGCTCTGGCAGGTAGAATAGATGATGCCTTCTCAATGGTAATTGAAGAGGTACAAAATGGATTCATAAAGGAGTACAGGGCAAAAGAAAATTGATGAGCATTAAGGGAATTCATAGACAACAGAGAAGAAAGAAGGGGGAATGTGGAACTTGTATTTGATCTTCAAAAGGCATTTGACACAGTAATGTAATACTTGTGGAAGGTGTTAGAAACAATGCATGTGGGAGAAAAAAATCATAAAATGGATATATGTGATAAATAGTAACCCACAAATCAAGACAATACTAAATGACAGAATAGCAAGTCCATTAAAGATAAGCAGAGGAACAAGCAGGGATGTTTATTGTCTGTGGGGTTATTTACTCTTACAATAGAGTAGTTAGAACTGGAGGTAAGGGAAAAGCTAAAAAAGTTAAATGAAAGAAGTAAAGTACACTGGAGAGTCATCATGAATGCATATGACTGTATACCATTATCTGGAGACATAGAAGAAGCTAACAGACAAGTAATATCAGTCTTTGAAACATTCAGGAGGAAATCTTAGCTAAAAGATAAGATGAAGAAGATGGCAGTAGCTTGGATAGGGAAATGGAAGGGGACAGGAGGGCTAGGAGCAATTTGGGAGGCTGAATGCCCAATATACCTGGATCTTCCAATAAATATTATGGTGGGAGACACAACAGAAAAAAATACCAGGGAAATGAAAAAGTAAAGAGAATACTACAGAGAGGGGTGCAGACTTACATACCATTGGGTTAGCAAAAAAGATAAAATTCATGGTCCCATCTAGGCTCACATATACTCCCTCTCAGTTGATCCAAAAGAAAAAAAATCACTAGGGAATATTCAAAGATAGTTAAAAACATGGATAGAGGAATGAAGGGAGAAAACAGTAGCGAGTTGAAAGTTAAGTTAAAGTAAGACGAAGGGAATATAAGGATTCTCACATGTGCTCATGCTTGTCATCCTGCCAAAGCAGATGGAAAGTGAAGGGCAAAAAAGAAAATAAATGGAGGGGGAGAGACAAGGTCGATGCTGGGGGAAAATTCAAGAGAAGAACTAAGGAAGTAATAAAGGAATGAGGTGACATGCAGTGGGGAAGTATGGAGAGTGGGCATATAATACAACTTTGTGTGGAAGGGAGAAGTAAAAACTGGAAGAGTTTTGAAATAAACAGAGAACAGGAGTTAGCAAAGGAGGGAATAGGAGTGCAAAGAGTGCTGACAATGCTGGAAGACTTCATATAGGAGTACAGACTGCCAATGGTAATGGTAGAGCTATGTAAGACTAAGAGAAAAATGGATAGAATCACTGGTAGGTGGAAAGAAGAGAAAAGGAAACAGTGTAGGGAAAATGGAAAAAAGAAAAATGGGTATGGCAAGTGAAAGGCAAAACTCAGAAAGATTTATGAAGACCTAATAAGAAAATATAAAAATGCCTCATTGACAGAATCAAAAAGTAGGTGGGAAATGTAGGAAGGATGATATGCTGAGAAGACAAAGTGGCAAAAGGTTATCGAGATAGTGATAGAAATGCAACAGTTATATGTGACTGAGGATCAGAGTAATGCACAGGCAGCACCTAACATGAAATAGACTAAGAAAGGAAGGGGAGAAAGAGTGACTATGGATAATGGAGATGCAGAGAGGAGGAGGTAGGAATGAGACACATATTCTGGAGTTACAACTGGGTGCAATGGATATAGGGAAGGAACCACTAGAAACATCATAAGGGATATTGTAAAAGGAGAGAAACACACTTGGGACTTTTACATGGGATGACTGAAAAAGGAGGAATGAAGAAAGCAAACACATGGAAATTAGGATAATAGTCACAGGGATAAAAAATGGAAGAAGAGAGACAAGGCACAAAAAGGGAGATACACAAACAGTTCCTGGGTATCACAAGCAGATGCATAAAACAGAAGACCATAAGAGGAAGGGGAGAAATAAAGAGAGAAAGAGCAAAAAAGAGTGAGAAAAACTGCTAAAATACTTCAAAGTATGCATGGGGATGAAAGGAGAGAAGAGGGAAGGAAAAAATAGACAGCAGATTAGTAAGAGAGACATGACTAACTGCTGGTATACAAACAAGTTCCCCATACTACGTAAATAGGGCTAGTTTTCATTTAAATTAATTAAAATATACATTTACATTTCAACACTGGGGTCAGTAGTAAACTTCTTTCTCCTCAAATTCCATGATTTCTAATTACTAGCGTCAATACTTCTGACCATAAAAACAATGTTTCACAAAAAGGGCAGAAGCATGAAACGATATAGTTACAACAAGTATATCCAAAAGACAAATAGAATATAAGAATGCAAGAAATAAACTGAAGGCATTTCTTATAAGGGGATAGGATAAAAAAAGCCCCGCTATGTCAACAAAATCTGTTTCTACATTTCTGCAAGTACAGCCCTAGGCCTTTCCAAACTGTTCAAGCTGCAGCCTAGCCATTGTGTGTCTGTGCTGTGCACCATTATTCCTATCTTTATTTTACAAACCTTTTGCGAGCTCTTCAATCATTTGTTAAAACCTACTTCAGTTTACAAAGCAGCAACGGTTTCACTCAGCCACTGAATACATCATAAACATTTTTTCACATTATTTTTTGGTCAACCAGTATTGTATGTTTATGACCTTTCATGGTATCTTTATGTACTAGCAGTGTGGTTTTGTGTGTGTGTGTGTGTGTGTGTGTGTGTGTGTGTGTGTGTGTGTGTGTGTGTGTGTGTGTGTGTGTGTGTGTGTGTGTGTGTGTGTGCGTGTATGTGTGTGTTTGTGTCTTATTATTTAATTCTCAGCAGACTTCTGGAAGACAGAAACTGTGGCATTGATGTAAGAGCAGAGTGAGTTACAATTCTTAAGCATTCAATGCACAAATGAATAGGGAGGATGCAAAAGAAAGTGAGAAAAAAAAAATCATTTCCTGGTTCTGCACACTGTTCTTTAGCCCATGGCAGGGATCAGAAAATGACACATCAAAATTTGAAAATGATTATGTGAAATCACAATTTCACTGACAGAAATACAGACTGAGCCTATTTTACTTACTAAATATCAAATTTCCATACTGCACTCATTTTGGAGACTGGGTTTTGTGAACCCCCCCCCCCCATTCACATTGTCCCACTTTGAACTTCTTAGACATCCCTGTCCTTATATTCTTGACAACCTTTTATAAGATTGTATGCATGCATTTATTCAGAATTTATGCAACCCTTGCCTTTGTTTTGGTTTTAAAATGAAGAATAAATCAAGATGCTCATAATGCAGTCATTAACTAGGCTGATGACTTAATGAGTTTTTTGAGGCGACATATTTTTATGTAATTCTATTGTGTGATACTGCCATCATTTTTGATTACATATTGCAAAAAAACAAAAGATTTTATTTTTCTTGAATGGATACTGCAGGAGTCATTACAGAGATACCTCAGCATATGACACTGTGCATACTTATCTCTCGTGTGCTGTCAGACAGCTCCACTCTCCAGTCCATTTTAAAACAACACTGCTTTAGACAAGCTGGTAACAGGCAGATTTCCATTAGTGTATTGCCACCAGAACATATTCCCTTGTGAAGAGTGCATGATAATGGAAAAATAAATATCTCCCATGGTGCTTTTTTCAGTCTCACTGATGTCCCCTTTTAGCTTGACTCTTCTTATCAGGCATGCTGTGAAAATAGTGGAGCACTACAGGAGTGATGTAAGGGATTAACATGTTTTTCTCTTTTTTTCTCTTTGTTAACATCAAGCAAAATTGAACAGATGAGGCATGGAAGTTCAGAGGCTGTTAGCTGTGTGAGAAACCTTATAGTACCACTGATCCTATATACTTATGTACTTATTAGAGTGTATGCATGTGTGTGTGTGTGTGTGTGTGTGTGTGTGTGTGTGTGTGTGTGTGTGTGTGTGTGTGTGTGTGTACATGTGTGTGTGTGTGTGTGTACATGTGTGTGTGTGCAAATATAGATGTGTAGACTTTTATTTAAGTAGGTATACCTGATAGATCATGATTCAAATATACAAACACATTTAACTGTTAATTTTATTACATGTTCATGTGAATTGAATAGCTCTAAAAGCTTTGAAAGAAAAAAACATAAAAGCTTAAAACCAGCATTTTTACAGGATATTTCCTCCTCATACCAATTGAAAACTATATTTACATTTATTGCGTTGTCATTACTTTCAGGTCAAGATGCATTTGATGAAACTGAGATCCAGAATACAAAATTGGTATACTTGCTCATCATATTTTAATAATCTTATAACAGTTCTGTAACCAAACGCTGTTTGTTGTCACTGTTTTCTTTGTTCTATCTGACTTTGGTCTGCACTCGCTATGCTTTGTTGTCCTGTCATTATCCACAGTAATTCCAAGGATTTTGGGACTGTATACCACCTTTAGATTTTTGCCTCATCATGCATGGTAGCCCTCCCTATGGGATACACACTATGTGACATGTTGTTACTATGTGCTGTTGTGAGAAGCTGAAGGTTTTTTTCCCCCTGACTTTGAACATCTGCATTTTAAAAGTGACACAGAGTTTCTGTTTCCAGCTTGTGGAAGTAGATGTGATATCAACTCCGAGTTCCAACATTATTGACATCTTTAATTGGTATATATGCTGTTTTTACATCTACTGTTACATGTACTTTAAGTATCATGATATAAATAGGAAGATACATATATAGGTATTCATAAGTGGAAAGACTATTTATGTTGCATCCAATCTGCTTTCCTACAGAATTTCTCCTTAACCAACAGCATGTACTAAGTTACTCACACTGTCTTACATCTGTCATATGCACTTGTCCTCCCCAATTTCATTCCATCTAGTGGTACATTCCCTGGCCTTACTACAATCTCTATTAAAAATCAGCTCCTTATGTCACTATCATACCTTCCTTTTCTAATTAATGTCGAAGTCTGACTGAAACCACTGTCTCCCTTCCTTTATACTATCCAATCATCTGTAATCTGGCTATTCATCACTGTACCTCACACATACCTTACATTGTCATGTTATGTGTTTGGGAAAACAGTTATCTGTAGCATCCTTTTAAATGACTGTCACTAGTTTGAAATGTATAGATAGAACAATATACCACTGTGTCAAAATTGACAGCTTACTTACATTTGTATAAGTTGATATGAATTATAAACTGATATGAATTGTGCACATACTGATAAATAAAATAAAAACATTCCCAGCTTCTCACAAGCAAATGTTCTCTGAAACTTCTTAGATACCCTTAAAAAATGAGTCATCCACAGCAGCGGCAGTAATAGTAGAGTGGCTCCCCAGTCACGCACTCATTAGATATGCCACAGAGCTACAAGAGAAATCTTAATAGTACAGTTTATATTTGTAAAAAAAAATACTTCTTCGCCAAGGAGATTAGGAATGCCTTAAGTCAAAATCCCACAAGTTCATCGGGCCATCCAATAATTCTTTAACAAGGAAAAAAAATTCTGCAGAAAAAAAGGTTTACTTATTATGACTGCAGATATGACAGAACAGAAATCATGACCAGAACGCATTATGTCAATACCAGTAAATAAAGAAATATTGTGTGAAGTAACAACAATTTGCAGAAACAACTTAAGTATATAGTGTCTCCTGGATAGTTTAGCAGCAAAAACATGTAAGTTGTAAGAGTAGCATTATGTCGTAGTGGATGTTGAGCAGACTGTGAAGGATGTGTGATGAAAAGTTTACTTCTTATAGATGATGGAATAATTGTACTCATGTGGGCCTACCACAGTCACTTCTATGTTGTGTATTATCCTGCTCAAGAGCCACAACATGTGAAGGGCAGTGGAAAAGAAAAGATTGAAGTACTAGCTATACTGGCTAGCTGGACCAATGCACAAAGCAATCTATTTCATCATTCTCCACATACACGAAGGAAAAATGTTAGTGATCTTTTTACTTGCATGCTCTCAAATGATCAAGATTCTGCTGTTATTAAAAACATAACATGCTTTACTCAGTCTATGGCTTCTCAAGGTAAGAAGCAACTCTCAAGCAAACTCCCAAGCAACTAAAATGTTTTTTTTTATGTTTGATGGTAGATGGTATCATAATAATGTGACACAATAATCCCTGACCAAATTTGCAAAAGGTTATATATTGGATCAGTCACAGGTTATATGAAATGAACCTTCTTGTCCATGGTTACAACACAATTCTTTTCTGACAGACATTATGTGACCATTTTACACTGGTCCAGTATCAACTGTTTTAATCCTTGCTGCTGTGCTCTGTCTCACCTGTATATCAATTTAAAGTTAGCAAATAGTACAATGGAAATGATGTTGTACTTGTACCCACCCCTGAGAATGTTTAAAATCTCATGATGAGTAGAACAGGTCTTACAGCTTTACTCACAAGTGCTAAGTAGAGCAAAGGATTTGAAAATCTGTGCTTTATAAATAATGGTATGAATACAATATTCCAGTTTCCAATAAAAGTTTCCTTGCAGCAGGTTGTGATCAGTGTTGCTTTCTTAATGGCTTGTTTATCTGCATAACTTCTTGTTATAGTTGCAGATTTTAGTTGCAAACTAAAAAAAAATTGTGACCCCTCCCACTCTAGCCTCTTTCTTCTTCCAGAAAATCTGCATCTCCATTTTTTCTTTGGTAATAGATAGTTTCAGCCAAATGTGTTCTGAAAATCATTTGGCAAGGTTACAGATGTCAGTTGGAGGAAGTTTCTCCTTTTCATGGGGTCATTTCTCATTCTCCAGGTCAAATTCTTTTGTTTCCACCCATTCTTCATTACATGCTGTCTCAAGAAGTGATAAAACCAGTTAGTTGTTACCAGGCGGGGAAAAGTTTTTATTCAAGGATGTTCCTAGTGCCAGAGAAAGAAAATTCATGGAGACCAGTTCTGAATATTTCTTTCCAAAATCTGTTTGTGATAGTGTCCAAATTCAAAATGAGGTCACTTCACAATCTGTTACGTCTTCTTCCTCTTTCAAGTTTCCTGGCAATAGGAGACTTAGAAGATGCTTATCATCACATCCCTATTCATCCAGACTTCAGATGCTTCTTAAGGTTTTGTATGTCTAGGTCACATTGTCAGTTCTCTGCCTTACCCTTCAGACTATCCACTGCACCAAGAGTGTTCACAAAGCATCTAGCTCCATCTCCAGCTCATTGCAGACTACAGGGTAGCAAGATTATTCCATATTTAGAAGACCTGCTTATCTTTGCAGAGTCTTTTTCAAAGTGTCAGGAATCATTCTCTCAGGTGAGAGATCTCTTACACAAGTTGGGTTTCCAAGAGAACATTCAAAAGTCTTTCTTGACTCCTTCACACAGGATCATGTTCCTGGGATGTCAAATAGACACCTCTGTTTATAGGTTCATAGTTTCATAGGTGTGTACTAGGCTAATGGCCCTGGGGCCTTTACAAGCCTAGCCCATAGGATTACTCTAGCATCATGTCATCCAACCTTAGTTCCTAGTGCCTCTGTCGAGTAAAGCGACTGGAGTGATCCCTGGGGTGAATTCTCTATTTCCCATCCACTCATCAAGATTTCTCCTGAAAAGGGTCAGTAAGGTGCTCTGCTTGACATGTATGCGAAGTCTATTCCATAGCATGGGCAGTCTCTGGGTTATGAACCTGTCCCTCCAGCATGTTCTATTGATTGTGGTAATGAGGTTGAGGTCTCTGGAGCATGTGGTGCGGAGGGATTGGGATTTCTTTAGATGTAGCATTTCTAACAGAGCTGAGTCAGACATGGCTTTGTATATCAAACAGAGATCACCTCTAAGTAGGTGATATGAGACAAAGAATACTTGGAGTGTTTTTAGTCTGTCCATATAGGACAAATGTTTAAGGCCTAGGATCCTCTTTGTGAGGTAGTTTTGCGGCCTCTCCAGTTGTTGCAGGTGTTTAGTGATGTACATGTCAAATGGGGCATTGTACTCAATGATTGGCCTAATGAGAGAAGAGTAGAGGGAGACAATGACCACTTTCTTCCTGGATGCAAAATCCTTAGTAATGAGATATGCCACATAGAAGGACTTTCTGACCACATTGGTAATGTGGTGGTCAAAAGAGAGGTTGCTGTCAACCTGTGTTCCCAGATCTCTTATAAATGCCTTCTGTGTTCAGTGGACTACCATTGATGTGGTAATTCATGGGAACCATTTTTTCCCAAAGGGAATGACGCACATTTTTTGGCATTGAGCTTAAGGCCATGGTTCTGACACCAGTCGTTGGTCTCAGTGAGGCCAACATCACTAGGGGAGTTAATAATATCTCCCAACTTGCAATCATCTGTGAACTTTGTCAGCCAGAGTCCTTTTGTGTTGCCCTGGACTTCAGAGAAGTAGATACAAAACAGGAGAGGATCCAGGACTGAACCCTGTGGGACTCCATTCGTGACTGGTCGGCAGTCTGACTTGGAGTCAGCTACTTTCTAACTCTGAGCCAGTTTGCAGCCCACCTAGTGTTATAGGAGTTGATGCCTAGCTTAGTGAGTTTTTCTGTGATTCCTGAGTGGGGAATGGTATCAAAGGCCTTGACCAGATCAAGGTAAGCGGTATGAACCACCTTGCCTTCATCCACAGCTCTGGTGACTTACTCAAAGAAGTTGACCAAGTTGAGCAGGCATGATCTACCCTTCACAAAACCAAACTGTGTGGGATCCAGAGTTTGGAGATTCCCTATATCCTTGTTTATTAGGTCCATGATGATTTGTTCCATCGCTTTGCATATCAGACATGTCAGGCTAATGGGGCGATAGTTCCCAGGGTCTGTAGTTGCTCCTCCTTTGTGGAAGGGGATGACTGTAGCAGTGCACTACTGGATAGAGACAAAGCCTGAGGTGAGACTGTAATTGAACAGAGCACACAGGTGAGGTGCCAGTTCACTTTGTAGTTCATGTAGAACACAGCCAGGGATATTTTCAGGTCCCACAGAAGCTATATCCTTGACCTTGGACAGTGCTGTTTTAACCTGTGCAGCAGTAATACTGGATGCCTGGCAATCTACTGGTATTGTGATTAGTCCCTTGGGGGGAGGGGCAAAGTTGGCACTGAATCTGTTGGCCAGTATATTGGGAATATCTGTTGGCTCGGTATAGGAGGTACCATTGTACAGTAGTTTAGACCAAATCTGGGTATTCCTGTGGAGATTCTTTACATAACTATAGAAGGCTTTGTGGTTGTCTTTTCTGTCTGCTGCAATTCTGTTTTCATAGCTAGTTTAGAAGGTAAGGTGAGGGATCTCAACTTTTTGTTGAGGCTGATAAGGGAGTTTTTCCAGTCTTGTGATGTCACCTTATTCTGCATCAGTTTCCTCCTTCTGTTGTAGAGTTTGTTTATGGCAGGGGACCACCAGATTGGTCTCCTTTTTTTGGAGGAGAGCATCTTGGTTCTGTCGGGTATGGCGAGATCCATGCATTTGTGTACGTGTTCATGCAGTGCATTGGTGTATGATTCAGTAGTCATGCAATTGATCTCCATTTGCATGGGTGCTGTGAAGCTAGCCACCTCTGTTTTTAGGAGCCCAAAGTTAGCTTTGGAGAACTTTTTCATGGTGGTTACCTTTGCGGGGGGGGGGGGAGGGAGATGTGGATTTCCAAGATGATTAGTTTGTGGTAAGATCTAACCAGGAAGAAGTTGACTATTGGTGTAGAGCAACGGTCACCCACATTAGTAATGACCAGGTCAAGGATGTTGCTACCTCTAGGGGGGGGTAACAATGAGCTGCTCCAGGGCACTGGAATTAATAAATTCCAGGAAACATTGGGCAAGTGCATTATTACATGATTGTTAGGTTGTACCCTAATATTCTCCAGGGTGCTTAGGAACATGGAGTGTGAGTCTTGGGAATTGGTTGGGGACATATAGCAGGCTATGACCTGAATCGCTGTCTTACCCAATGTTAGCTGCACCTGAAGCATCTCCGATGCATTATGTTGGGCTATTAGTCTGGAGGTGTGTGCATCCTTTATGAATATGGAAACACCACCGCCTTTGGAGCTTCCATCCATGTTCTGGAGCCGAAAGGTGCAGAATGAGTTATAGCCTGGCAGTGCAGGTGTGCTTTCTGCTGCCTTGAACCAGGTCTCTGTTACAGCACAAATGTCGATATTCTCCATTTTAAGGAGTGCTTCGAGTGAGTGCATTTTGAGATTTAGACTTCTAGCATTGAGGAGCATGACCCTCAGATTGCATTTGCTTGTAGCTGTTATGATGGTAATTTGATATCTGGAACACCACCTAAAAAAGGCACTATAGGGGTGTCAAGAGCTTTTGCCAGTATCCAGAAGCCCAGGGATGACAGATGCAGGCCATCTCTGGCAAAGCATTGAGGACTGTCAATCATGACATTCCAGGCAGACAGATACTGGATCCCCTTAGAATGACACCAGAAACTTAGCCAATTGTTGAAATCAATCATTTTCATTGTACTGTGGGATCATTCTGGGTGATGGTAGGATGCTGCTCAGGGCTAGGGTCATACCCACCTGGGCTACATAATCTGAGAGCTCCTCCATGTCTCTTTTCATATAGTCCAGGGAGGCATGTCTCAGGTCATTCACACCCACATGTACAATGACAGAGTCATATTTGTACCTGTTGTTGAGAGACCTGAGTGCATGTGTTATGTGGTGGATCTTTGTGTCTGACAGGCAGCTGACTGTTACTTTCTCCTTATTCAACCTAGTGAGTGGGGTATTAGTCTGCCTCACTATCGAGTCACCTATGTCTAGTGTGTTGGGCATGCTGTTTTGCCTTAGGGGCTTTGGTTTATTGGCACTCTGTTTAGGAGAGTTATGTCTCTCATGATTAGTGTTGTGATGGTCGAGTGCATTTCTGCCTTGGAGGTCTCTGCTGTTTGGGTAGATTTATATTGAGAGCCTCCATGAAGTTGGGTGTGCGGTTTGTGTTTTTATGTGAAAGTAGTGCTGGTTTGTGTTCTGGAGGACTATGTGTTCCATGTGGTGTGGTGCAAGTGTTGACCATCTCCTCTTGGCCAGCTATTCTGGTCTTGGCTGGAGAGTGTGTGGCTTCCAGTTTGGATATAAAAGTGCATCTCTTGCAAGTCTGAGTGCTGGGAGGAAAGAGGAGAGGGTTGTCAGTGTACATGAGGCAGTTGCTACATTTCCTCAGGATGCCCAAGTTCACCAGTTTTATAGGAAAATGCACAGTGAACTGACCTTTAGACATGCCTGGAGGGGTGGGCATTAATAATAAGTACTGGAACTGTTTCCTTGTAGAATGTTCAGTGCTGGTACACTTTTGTTTGATACAATAATTGCTACAAGAAGTCTGGTAAAGTGCTAGACTAATAAGCTAGTAAAAGTGCAGGAGAGGCGAGAACTAGTAGATCTAAGGGAAAAATTGAAGAACAGACTTTGGCACCTTACAAACAGTTCTAGATACAGCAAAGCTACATCTGGACCAGACTAGTCACAGTATAGGTGTGAAACAAGCACAAACATGGGCCTCCAAACCAGAAAGTTGAAAGAGATTGAAAAACTGCCCAAATGGCCAATAAACTACAATTTCTGGGCCAGAAGCCACTCCTCTTGTGGTAGATAGGCTGCCTAGTGATTACCACTCCCGCTGATAAGCTAGAAGGCTTCCCTCCAACACAGAAATGCTTGGTGGGCTCAGAAGCATACATACAGTCCTGGATACAGCAAATCGGTATCTGGACTAGACAAACAGCTCTTCTCCCACAGGAAAAAATATATATATTTATCTGGGTCCATTTCTCAGGTATTCCATTCAGACCTTAGTCATGGCGAGGGAATACTTCAGGATTTTGAGTCTCATGGCATCTATGATTCTCACAACACCCCTGGCAAGACTCCACATGGAAAAACTAAAGTGGTATCTGAAATCTCTTTGATCCCAGCACCAATGTCCTTTATGTTTTCTATTTAGGTGGAGACAACAGTTATCCTTAAATTAAGGTTGCCCCTTCTCCCTCCCTGCTCTAAAGAAGATGCTTTGGACTTTGCTTGGAGGAGCAGTTTCAGAAGGGATAAACGTGCAGGGGGATGGTAGCTTGGGATATAGCTTCAAAGCAGTCTCACTCTACAGCCATCTTGCATTCCATCAGGGGAAAACTGTGTGTCAGACAAGCTAACCAGGACCAGGGCAGACCCTTACAAATGGGAACTAGATCAAGAGGTCTTCCAGGATTTGATCCATCAGTGATGAGCTCCTCAAGTAGACCATTTTGCCTCTTCTCTGAGCAATCATCTGGCAAGGTTCTGCTCCAGAGCTCCATGAAGACAGATGCCTTTTCTTTTCCTTGGACAGAAATATTCATTTATGCTTTTCCAACCTTTCCACTAATATGTTAAAACAAAGATCACCACTCCAAGTAGGAACTGTCCGTTACAAACCAGGAAAAGTGCAGTTATATATATATGTATACATATTCAAGTAAAAATTCAAAAAAATATATATATTCAAATAAGAATGTGTATATATAAAATGTATAAAATATACATATAAAATAAATACAATTAATAACTCAGTATGAGTTTTGATATAAACTGACTTATCAATAAATATATGTATATATAGATGTAAATATATATATATAAATATATAAAGATAAAAATAAAACATATACAGCAAAATATGGCATAGAATCTAAAAGTAGACCATATACATTATGTATATGGTCATTTTATCTTTATATATTATATATATATATTTACATCTATATATACATATATTTATTGATAAGTCAGTTTATATCAAAACTCATACTGCATATTAGTTTTTCTGCTTTTGGATGATTATGTCTGCCTGGAATATCTCATATTTATACATATCTATCTATGTTCATATATTTTTATAGTTATTGTATTTATTTTATATGTATATTTTATACATTTTATATATACACATTCTTATTTGAATATATATATTTTATTTGAATATATATTTGAATATGTATACATATATATAACTGCACTAGATAATCTGACTTGAAAGTTGTTCATTGTCATCTAATAAATATCATCGTGTTTTAATATTCTGGATTTCATCATTGTCTCTTTCCACTAATATCCAAGGTACTTCTGAAGATTCAAGAGGGATCCCCCAAGATCACTGTGGTGACTCTTCTGGCCCAGGAAACTGTGGTTCAACTTCATTTGGAAATGGTCAGGGGCAATCACCACAAGGTTCCTCACAGACTGGATCTTCTCACACAAGAACAGTGGTGTTTGATGCACCCTGACCAATCAGCTTCAATTGACTGCCTAGATTTCTTTTAGGCACCTGTTTACTGAGGATGTGCAGCAGGTACTAATGGAGGACAGAATATATCTTACTCGAAAATCATATATTAGTAAATGGAAATGGTTTCCTTGTTAGTGACAAAAACATCACCAGCACCCATTCAGGACTAGTTGTTATCTGGTTCTACAATATTTGTGTGAGTTACTATCCTAAGGCCTTTCTTATTTCTGTATCAAGATCCATTTATCTGCCATTTCAGCATGTCTGCCCATGGATCTTCCTCTTTCAATGCAGTCTCATGTCAAAATGTTTTTGAAAGGGGTTTTGTATAAGAGGCCTCCAAGAAAACATGTGACCCCTCTTTGGGATTGTGTTAGAGAAGCTAACATCTTCTCCATTTGAAACAGCTAATCTTGGTGAATTGAGGTACCTAACATGGAAAACAGTTTTACTGATTGCTGTGATGTCTGTAAGAAGGGTATTTGAGTTGTAAGCTGATATGGTGAGTCAGCTCTGTCTCATTTCCCATAGGCACAGACCTTCTTTGAGAATTAATCCTTCTTTTATTCCTAAAGTGGTATACGAGTTTTCTTTAAGCCAAATTATCCATCTCCCTGTTTTCTTTCCTGAACCTAAAAATGAGGGATAAAGGATATACAATACCTTGGATGTTCACTGACAACTCAGGTACTATCTTGACAGCAATAAATCTTTCAGATCAATTATTCATTTTTGTGAACCTAAGATGAAAGATCAACCTCTGTCAAAACAGATTATTCTGAAATGGTTGTCTTTTGTTATAATCACAGTAACAAAAATATCCAGGCAGTACATATTTTACAAACCACTATAATCCTGATTATTTTTCTAGGTCCAGATCAAGCTTTACTAGGACCATTGTCCAGGGGCTGCTGAACTCTTCTCCCTCGACCTCCCAAATGTAGTTATCTGGGGTAACCTACTCATATAGATAAGGCTATTGCAGCAGTAATCAATGGACATAATACAGCTGTGCAAGTAAAACTTACCATAACAGAAGATGTTTGAATGATCACTGTGGCAGTAGCTGCTCCCTTTTCCCATCTCCCTCATTTTTTGCTGTTTTTATTCCAGGATGTAGACATTTATTTTTTTCATTGCTCCTAGCATTGTTCTTTCAAAGTTCTGCCTCCATCTCTTTGCTGGCAGGAAAACTCGGAAGGACTTTGCTCCAAATTTTTCATTTAGTCAGCTCGGTTAAAAAGGGAGGTGATGATTAGCAATCAGCAGCATGGTTACATGCCAGGAAAGAGCACTACAGATGCGATGTTTGCTCTGAGAATGTTGATGGAGAAATATAGGGAAGGTCAGAAGGAGTTGCATTGTGTCTTTGTGGACTTAGAGAAAGCATATGATAGTGTCTAGAGAGGAGTTGTGGTATTGTATGAGGAAGTCAGGAGTGGCAAAGGAGTATGTAAGAGTGGTACAGGATATGTACAAGGGTAGTGTGACAGTGGTGAAGTCTGCAGTGGGAGTGAAAGATCTGTTTAAGGTGGAGGTGAGATTACATCAAGGATCAGCTCTGAGCCCTTTCTTATTTGCAATGGTAATGGACAGGTTGACAGATGAGATCAGAAAGGAGGCCCCATGGACTATGATGTTTGCAGATGACATTGTGATCTGTAGTGAGAGTAGGGACCAAGGTGAGAAGACCCTGGAGAGGGGGAGATATGCTCTAGAGAGGGAGGAAGAAGGTCAGCAGGACTAACACAGAATATGTGTGTGTGAATGACAGGAAGGCTAGAGGAATGGTGAGGATGCAGGGAGTTGAGCTGGTGAAGGTGGATGAGTTTAAGTACTTGGGATCAACAGTTCAGAGTAATGGTGAGTGTGGAAGAGAGGTGAAGAAGAGAGTACAGGCAGGGTGGAATGCATGGAGAAGGGTGCCAGGAGTGATTTGTGACAGATGGGTACCAGTAAGAGTGAAAGGGAAGGTCTACAAGAGGGTAGTGAGATCAGCTATGTTGTATGGGTTGGAGACGGTGGCATTGACAAAAAGGCAGGAGTCAGAGCTGGAAGTGGTAGAGTTAAAGTTGTTAAGACTTGCACTGGGTGTGACAAGGATGGACAGGATTAGGAATCAGTACATTAGAGGTTCAGCTCAGGTTGGGCGGCTTTGAGACAAAGTTAGAGAGGCTAGATTGCGTTGGTTTGGACATGTGCTAAAGAGGGATGATAGGTATATTGGGAACAGGATGCTAAGGATGGAACTGCCAGGTATGAGGAAAAGAGGAAGGCCTAAGATAAGGTTTATGGATGTAGTGAGAGAGAACATGCAGGCAGTCGGTGTGACAGAGCAATATACAGAGGACAGGAAGAAATGGAAACAGATGATCTGCTGTGGTGACCCCTAACAGGAACAGCCGAAAGAGAAGATCACATTTGGCACAGCAAGCTCTCACAGATTTGATAGGCCATACAGAATTATTCTCTGTGATCCATATCCATTAGCATTTGACAGTGCAGACTTCCCTTCAAGGTGTTCTACTAAATGCTTGCGTGATATGTCTTTCTGTGTTGCACCCAGTAAATACACAACTCAATGACAACATTGTTGGCATGTGTGTGATTCTTGCAAGGTGATTGTGAGTTATGAGTCATGCAAACCTCTCAAATGCCCAGAACTACCCCAATTTCAAATCCAGGTTTAACACTGTCCCTCTTAACCTCTCCAAAAAGTGGTCACTTTTGGGGAAGTGGCAGTGATTTCCCCTTATAAAATACTAACAACCACTGCAGTTGTACATGTTTGTTTCTGCAGAACATGTATAATAAATTGCAATCACATATTCTGTACATTGTACAAATTTGTATCTACAGAAAATGTATAATAAATTACAATCACATATTCTGTCAATGTCACAGGTTAATGGTCATAATATTTTAAAAGTGTCCCTAAGTGTGTCTATTTCTTTCTACATTTGTCCAGGAATATGCTGCTATGTGGACCTGATTGTTTGAGAGCTGTGTTGACATGTCAGTCATATTCAAGCAAGTCATTTTGCAGATCTTTAGAGTATGCAAACCCCCTCTACTGTATATACCATCCTTGCTAAGTGTCTGGTCCAGTGACCATGTCAGTGATTCCACAACCATTCACCTCTATTGGCATGTAATCTTATGTGACTGTCATACATATACATATATATATATATATATATATATATATATATATATATATATATATATATGTATATACACACATACTATAATGTGTGTTTATATCATAGTATCATGGCGCAGGAGGTGATATCTACATATAGGTTCATAAGTTCATAGGTAGGTACTAGGATATTGGCCCTATGGCCTATATAAGCCTAGCCAAAAAGGTACCCTGGCTTTCACCACCCATGAAAATTATTTTCCTGTGCCCCTGTTGAGCAGAGCCACAGAAGTGATTTCCCAGGGTGAATTTCCTATCTCCCATCCAATCATCAAAGATTTTTCTTGAAGAGTGCTAATGAGGAGCTTTGTTTGATATAGATAGCTAGTTTGTTCCAGAGTATGGGAAGTCTCTGGGACAGGAATCTAGCCCCCCAGCATGTTCTGTTTATTGTTGTGACAAGGTTTAGGTCCCTAGAGTGTGTAGCTCACAGGGACTGGGATTTCTTTAAGTGGAGCATGTTCAACAGATCCGGGTTTGACATAGCTTTGTATGTTAGGCAGAGATCCTCACTGAGTAGGCGATATTCAACAGAGTAAAGCTGGAGTTTTTTGAGACGGTCTGCGCAGGGCATCTGTTTGAGGTTGGTAATCCTCTTTGTGACGTAGTTCTGTGGTCTTTCCAGTTGTTGTAGATGTCTTGTGAGGTACATACCAAAAGGGGCACTGTATTCTATAATGGGTCTAATGAGTGATGAGTAGAGGGGAACAATGACCTATTTTTTCCTGGATGAGAAACCTTTTGTGATGAGGTGTGCCATGTAGAAGGATTTCCTGACTACTGTGGTGATGTGATTATCAAAGGAGAGACTACTGTCCACCTGTGTCCCAAGGTCTCTTATCACATTTTCAGTGTTGAGTAAACTACCGCCTATGTGGTAGTTCATGGGTACAGAGTTTTCACCAAAAGGGATGACAATGCACTTTTTGGCATTGAGCTTGAGGCCATGGCTTTGACACCAGGCATCTGTCTCAGTGAGACCGTTTTGTAGGATGTCCACATCATTAGGGGTTTTGATTATGGCTCCTAGTTTGCAGTCATCTGCGAACTTCATTAGCCAAAGACCTTCTGTGTTAGCCTGTACTTCAGAGAAGTAGATACCAAACAGGAGAGGACCCAGGACTGAACCCTGTGGTACTCCACTTGTCACTGGTCTGAAGTCGGATTTGGAGTCTGCTACTTTGACAGTGTGGGTTCTGTCAGTGAGCCAGTTGACAACCCATCTTATGACATATCGATTTATACCTAGTTTAGTGAGTTTATCTATAATTCCAGAGTGGGGGATGGATAGGCTGAGTGAACCACCTTACCCTCATCTACGGCGTTGGTGACCGCTTCAAAGAAGTCTATCAGGTTTAGGAGACATGATCTGCCTTTTACAAACCCGAACTGCATGGGGTCCAGAGTTTGGAGATTACCAATGTCATTGTTTATAAGTTCCATGATGATATGTTCCATAGCCTTGCAGACCAGGCTCGTCAGGCTAATGGGGCAGTAGTTCCCAGGGTCCGTGCTGGCTCCCCCTTTGTGGAGTGGGATGACTATCACTGTGCACCATTCAGTGGGCACAAAACCTGAGGTAAGGCTATGATTGAACATGGTACTTAGGTGGGATGCCAGTTCATTCTGTAGTTCATATAATGCAGCCTGGGATGTTGTCAGGTCCCATGGATGCTGAATTATTCTCTGTGCTTAATGTTATGCTACTGACTTGTCTCGGAGGTGTACATACATTGACATACCCTATCCTGGGGACATTGCCATATTTACCAGCATCTTTATCTTATTCATTCCTATCATTTATGCCTGTGCACATTTTCATCAGCATACTTTCCCCTGTCCAGTGTACCTTTCCTTGTAGTTGCCCTCCCCCTCACTATTTCATTTTTTAAAAAATATTTGTTTTACTGTACATTGCACTCAGTACACATTTCTTTACAGCATCATTACTGCTGTTATTGCAGTATTTTCACCCCTGGTAGTCATTGTAGCTATCCGTTTGACCTCATGGCATAGGTTTGCCCGTAGGCAAACTTGAATGCTTCTTCTTTCTCTGCTCATGCCGCTCTGTATGGTTTCCAGTCCAGCAGCACTGTTGCTGGCCATGAAACCATGCTTGCATTTGTGATTAGCACCGCTGTTCATTGCGCTAACATGTAAATGTGTAAAACCTATGCAGAGTTTATTGAATCCCCATGCATATCTAACTTATGAACATATAAAATGAATCACTTGATACAATATAGGCGGGCAATTTTCTTAAGTATTCTTTTCTTAATCCATTACAATACCTGTGTTTTTTAAATCATTTTACCTATTTATCATTTAAATGGTGTGATCAATAGTCCCCTTTTATTCACACCCCTGACTATTAGGGCAATAGAAAATACAATTTTGTTAGTATAGCCTGTTTGCTGGCATGTTTTTACAATATTTGCAGAAATTGACTAATCCATAGAAACCCATGCAAATTAATGAATAACATGCAATCTCCAACCAGGCAGTGACCACAGATAAGGACAAAACTATGGACCCTAGAGCTTTCATAATGCTGCCCAGTATATTATATAGATACACTCAGCCTACATTCCACAGAGACATAACTTGTTTCTTTATCTGTGTTTCCTGAATTCTTTTGGACTATGATTGCTTCTTCTTTCTTTTGTAATTACTTTTTGATTCTCTATACATAACAAGAGTTAATATTCAGCTGTTCTCTGTAAGCACACTTTGTATTTCAGCAGACACTGCATTCATTACAGTAAGTCTATATTTCACACAAACATGTTCTACATAAATCATTTGAATAACAGCAACACTCAAAATGTTGGCAATAAAAGGTTTCCCAGAACTTGGAAAGGTTTAAACATGTATAGTTCATACAAACCTCAGAATATGATGTTTCATTTTTTTTATAAATCAACATCATACTCTGAGTATCATAAAGGAACTATTGGTAAAGATTGCAGATGGATTATTGAACAAATGCAAATGACAGAAGAATTTTTTAGTGCATGGAACTTTTATGGTCTGCACAAAGCTAATTCTGTTCAGTTAGCTTCTTTTGTTACTAAATCAGAAACAAAGTTGTACCCAAATATGCATATACTACTTTGAGAGGACATTAACATTGCTTCACACTCAGTTCTGTTCAGGATTCCTAGGTAAAATGTGTTTCCACATCAAAGTCAGTCTCTAAACTGGCTTATCTGCATCCTAAATATTATAGATGTTCAGACGACTAGGCAACTGAAGCAAATCAGTTACACATTTATAACCCATCTTACCCAGGAAGCAATAATGCCAACAGATTTGAATTATTTTCCTTTCTTTATTGACAAATATGATGGAACCAAGCAGAAACAAAATGTCTTTCTGTGTATGAACTATTCATGTTCTTATCTTGTAACTAGATAAAACTAAGTAAAGATATAATTCATCATTTCTGATGAAACATGGTGAAACAATGTCCCATATGACACTGATGTAATCTCTAAATCACTTCAATATTTCTGAATATGCAAAACATAAAATATGAATAATAAAGTATAAAAAGTAAGAAGAGGAGAACATGGGGATTCCATCTCCGGTGAATCTGTCTGTCGATATATCTTTGGATGAAACGTCTGTTAAGGACAGGTAGGTTATTTGTCTCAGGACTGGCTAAAAGTGGTAAGGAACATCAACATCAGCATACTAGGCTGTTTGAATTTCATGCAGACTGTTGCAATAATTCCAGTTATAATTGTTGGGTATTTATGACTGTTTAGTGTGGCACTTTAATTCTGTTTAATTAGTAACTAGAACAACAGAGACAAGAACATAGCAATATTTTATATTCAGATCTTCTACATTCAGTTTTTCATATCATATCATATTGGGTCTTTCAAAGAATCCTTGTGACTTAGGAAGGGGGAGTTTCTGTTTATAAGTTGTAACATTTTGCAGGCATAAGGACTATACTCGCTTCTTATCTTCCATAGTAGAACCACCTGTAAAATGAATAAGGTGTGTGCCTGGATTTAAGAACCAGCTGTGAGCCCAAATCTATTGATACATGGCTTAAATGCTTTCCAGATATGTTTTCAATGCTGGAAAGGGTCAGAAAATGTATTAGCAACAGCCAATATTACAATTTCAAACAAGTTGTGTTTACTCTTGGGTAATATCTCAGCAAAATGTACCAGTGTCCAAAAAAAAGCCTTAAAAACTTTTGTGATAATAAGCACTATGTGGTTGAGGATGTCATTCATCTAAGATCTTTTAAGATAGCCAATTTCACTTCTTTAGAGGATAATCTGCCAAGATCTAAGATCAGATACTCACAAAGGTTTAAAAAGGACTTAAGAAATTCCTTTCTTGCATTCTTCTATGTGATTGGCACATATCTATCTTTCAGTACCATCCCTTAAAGCATTATCAAAGTACATTTTACAAGGGGACAACATTTCTTCCACTGCATATTTAGCTTGCTTTAGCTTGGCCTGTTTGTAATGTTTAGCTTGTTTATATGATAAGATATCCATTAATCTACCCATATTTACTTTGAAGGTCAGTGAAAGAAATGACCATATTATATTCTATATTCTGTACCCTGGTGAAAATGCCTGTCCACCATCATTCATTCCTTTAGGCCACACACCTGACACTCTGCTATCCTGAGTCAGAATAAAGTCTGTTTTCAGTTAAAAGAAGGGCTACAAAGACCCATGTCATCAGTTCAAGATACCCCTGGAATACTTCAGACTGCAATACATATATGTATATATATATATATATATATATATATATATATATATATATATATATATATATATAACAAATGCGTGTGTGTATATATATGTATATATATATATATATATATATGTATATATATATATATATATATATATATATATATATATGTGTGTGTGTGTGCAAAAGGTCAGATAATTGTAGATTTTGCGAAAAGGATGGACATGGCTGTGGTAAATACATATTTTAACAAGAGGGAGGAGCACAGGGTGACATACAAGAGTGGAGTAAGATGCACACAGGTGGATTATATCTTATGTAGAAGGGCCAGTCTGAAGGAGAATGGAGACTGTAAAGTGGTGTCAGGGGAAAGTGTAGTTAGGCAGCATAGGATGGTGGTTTGTAGGATAACACTGGTGATCAAGAAGAGGAGGAGGAGTGTGAGGGCAGCACCAAGGATCAAATGGTGGACATTGAAAAAGGGTAATTGTGAGGTGGAGTTCAGGGAAGAGTTAAGACAGGCACTGGGTGGCAGTGAAGAGTTACCAAATAGCTGGGTAACTACAGCAGAGCTAGTAAGTGAGATGGCTAGAAAGGTGCTTGGTATGACATCTGGAAAGAGGAAGTAGGACAAGGAGACCTGGTGGTGGAATGAGGAAGCACAGAAGAGTATACAGAGAAAGAGGTTGGCGAAGAAGAAGTGGGATTGTCAGAGAGATGAAGAAAGTAGACATGAGTATAAGGAGATGAGGTGCATGACAAAGAGAGAGGTGGCAAAGGCTATGGATAAGGCATATGAAGAGTTGTATGAAAGGTTGGACACTAAGGAGGGAGAAAAGGACCTGGCTAGACAGAGAGACCGAGCTAGTAAAGATGTGCAGCAGGTAAGGGTGATAAAGGATAATGAGGGAAATGTACTCACAAGTGAGGAGAGTGTGTTGAGCAGATGCAAAGAGTACTTTGAGGGGCTGATGAATGAAGAGAATGAGAGGGAGAGAAGGTTGAATGATGTGCAGATAGTGAATCATGAAGTGCAGTGGATTAGCAAGGAGGAAGTAAGGTTGGCTATGAAGAGGATGAAGAATGGAAAGGCTGTTGGTCCAGATGACATACCTGTGGAAGCATGGAGGTGTTTAGGTGAAAATCCAGTGGAGTTTTTAACTAGATTGTTTAATGAAATCTTGGAAAGTGAGAGGATGCCTGAGGACTGGAGGAAAGATGTTGGTACCAATTTTTAAGAATAAGGTGATGTGCAGAGCTGTAGTAACTACAGAGGGATTAAATTGATCAATCACAGCATGAAGTTATGGGAAAGAGTAGTGGAAGCTAGGTTAAGAAGGGTGGTGATGATTAGTGATCAGCAGTATGGTTTCATGCCCAGGAAAGAGCACTACAGATGCAATGTTTGCTCTGAGAATGTTGATGGAGAAGTACAGAGACGGTCAGAAGGAGTTGCATTGTGTCTTTGTGGACTTAGAGAAAGCATATGACAGGGTGCCTAGACAGGAGTTGTGGGATTGTATGAGGAAGTCGGGAGTGTCAGAGAAGTATGTAGGAGTGGTACAGGATATGTACGAGGGTAGTGTGACAGCAGTGAGGACTGCAGTGGGAGTGATGGATGCGTTTAAGGTAGAGGTGGGATTACATCAAGGATCAGCTCTGAGCCCTTTCTTATTTGCAATAGTGATGGACAGGTTGACAGACGAGATCAAACAGGAGTCCCCGTGGACTATGATGTTTGCAGATGACATTGTGATCTGTAGTGAGAGTAGGGAACAGGTGGAGGAGACCCTGAAGAGGTGGAGATATGCTCTAGAGAGAAGAGGAATGAAGGGCAGCAGGACTAAGACAGAATATATGTGTGTGAATGAGATAAAGGATAGAGGAATGGTGGGGATGCAGGGAGTTGAGGTGGCGAAGGTGGATGAGTTTAAATATTTGGGATCAACAGTCCAGAGTAATAGTGAGTGTGAAAGAGAGGAGAAGAAGAGAGTACAGGCTGGATGGAGTGGATGGAGAAGAGTGTCAGGAGTGATTTGTGACAGACGAGTACCAGTAAGAGTGAAAGGGAAGGTCTACAAGAGGGTAGTGAGACCAGCTATGTTATATGGGTTGGAGACAGTGGCTCTGACAAAAAGGCAGGAGTCAGAGCTGGATGTGGCAGAGTTAAAGATGTTAAGATTTGCACTGGGTGTGACGAGGGTGGAAAGGATTTGGAATAAGTATATTAGAGGGTCAGCCCATGTTGAAAGGTTAGGAGGCAAAGCCAGAGAGGCAAGATTACCTTGGTTTGGACATGTGCTGTGGAGGGATGCAGAGTATATATTGGGTTAAAAGATGCTAAGGATGAAGCTGCCAGGTAACAGGAAAAGAGGAAGGCCTAAAATAAGGTATATGAATGTGGTGAGAGAGAACATGCAGGTGGCTGGTGTGACAGAGCCAGATGCAGAGGACAGGAAGAAATGGAAACAGATGATCCGCTGTGACGACCCCTAACAGGAGCAGTTGAAAGAAGAAGAAAAAAAAAAATATATATATATATAAATATATATATACAAATAAATATAAATATATATATATATATATATATATATATATATATATATATATATATATATATATATATATATATATATATATATATATATATATATATATATACGGATCAAGGATGTTTGCTCAAATGAGCAAACGTCCGAATCTATAATAACCAAACACACTTTAACGAAAGTGCTTTTATCGAAAAAGCGCTTTCGTTAACGCGTGTTAAAAAAAAAAACCAGTGCATTAACATTTTAGCAGGGGGATGAAACCCCTCTGCACCCCCCATGTGGTGGGCTGTGCCCCCCACACCCCCTACTTTAATATTCTCCCTCTGAGACTGCACTGCAGTGGGGAAAAGGGAAATTTCCCTTACCCACACCGTAGTACAGCCTCGGCAACAGGCATACTTACGCGAAAGTGCTTCTTCAGTGAAAAGCACTTTTGCATAAGTATGCCCGGCCATTTGGGTTTCGGTCATTTGCTCATTCGAGCAAACGTCTGGAAACCCATATATACACACCTAATATATATGTGCTACTGTGGTACCCTAAGCAGGTGCTGTACCTTTGGGTGAAGAACCATTTTAACTGTACTGATCTGTTTGTGCCATTAGGAAATTTAAAGGACTCATCCCTTCACGTTGGAGATCAGGCTATACTGAAAAGAAAACATAATGATATCTTTACCTTGTTCAACATGTGTAAAACTCTAGCTGCTAATCAATGAAGTTTGGATGCATCCCTCCTAAAGGGGCTTCCCTTGAAGTCATACATTGAGGGAAGAAGTGAATAAGAGACACAGTTTTATTAATATATTTATAATCTGAGATCATATCAAAAGTTACTATAATGCCCCACACCTTAGGAAATATGTTTGTTAGTACTTCATGTTCAATAATCTTAGCATATGTTCATTCAAGATGAGTGTCACCTGTAGGATTATCTGACATGTTGATTTTGGGCATGTGTCTATGTTAGCTTAAGTAGATGATGCTGTCAGGAATTGCTTAAGCTTGGTGGCTCAGATCTCTAAAAATACTGTAGTCAAAATTTAGAAGGCAAGTTCATCTGTGAATCTCCATCCTTAGCTGGTCTGAGCTTTGCTGATAGCATCACCTACTTGCATGCTTGCAGAAAGGGAATGCAGGTCCTTCTGATCACCCACTCATACATTTTTATTTATTTATTTTATTTTATTTACATTTGTTAACCGGGAAAGTCCGACTGGACTCAGGTCCATTTTCAGTGGAGGCCCGGGGAGAAAAGCTCCAAGCAAACAATACAATTCCATAGAGACTAACAGCCTCATCTAAGGAAACATAATAATAATATACATATAGGATACATATAAGGAATACAATTGAGTGCAGATAGCCCCAAGCACAAATATAGGTACAAAAATAGCATCTCATAAGAGAACATTGAGTATATATAAAAAATAGCATATTTTTGGCAGAAGGTCAGTTTAAAAATAAGTATAAAGGATAGAACCCTTGTTTATTTATTTATTTTTATTATTTTATTTTTTTTTTTTTACATTAGGTAAAAACCATTTGATACTAAGCAGATTAATAGCAACAGGGCATACTGAGTAGCCATTTGATCCCTAGCAGAATCCTAGCACCAGTACAGTGGTATGGCCTAGTCTGGGGAGCAACATATGCAATGCCAGTTAGATATGTAGTGGGTTTTGAGAAATTTTTAAATTGGAAAGTAGTGGTGGTAGAAGTTAAGTGGCTTAGGAGTGAGTTCCAGGTTCTGACGATGGTGCAGGCAAAGAGAGATTTACCCGCATTGTTTTTGTGTTTGATGACATTTATGTGGTTCTGATGACTAGATCTTACGGTCCTGGTGGTGGTGTAGGGGTCACTTAAGTTTTGAAGTGCTGGGGTTTTTTCAGGGAGGTAATAGAGTTTATGAGCTATTGAGAGTTGGATTCGTAGATGTAGTTGAGATAATTTGAGCCAATTTAATTGCTTAACGGCAAGACAGTGGTGGGACCTATGAGAGGAATCAGTAGCAAATCTTGTGATCTTGTTGTAGCAGGATTCCAACTTGTTTATTTCGCTGTGATGAAGATTAGTTAAGATAGGGGAGCCATAAAGGAGAATGGATAAGAGGTGAGTTCTTGCTAAGTTGGCCTTGGTAGGTCTAGTGATGAACTGTCTATTCCTATAGGGGAGACCAAGGTTTTTGTTAACTTTCTTAATTGTTTGGGCTATATGAATGTCAAATCTTAGATTATTGTCGATTTCAACACCTAATAGTTTTGTGTGTGTGGTTGGGGCAATTTGTATGCTGTCTCTAGATATTATGGTAAAATCATTATTTGGTGGAGGAGATCTGCCAGGGCTAAAGAGAATGAGTTTAGTTTTTTGGGATTAAGAATAAGTTTTATGTTAGTGAACCATTCTTCGGCTAAGGAGAAGTTTTTTTGGGTTATGGCTATTAGTTTATGTAGGGTGGGGGAGGTACATATAATGGTGGTATCATCTGCATATTGCACAACTGATGCAGAGAGTGTGGATGAGGCTATTTGGTTAGTAAATAGTGAGAATAACAGAGGACCTAGGATGGACCCTTGGGGGACACCTATGCCTACTGGTAATAGAGAGGAAAGTTGCTCTTGCCAAAGAACTGCTGACGGTCTGTTAAGTAGTTATTGAACCATGATATGGTGGAGGAGCTTATGCTAAGTGCTGCTAGACTTTCTTGGAGCATACTATGGTTCACCATGTCAAAGGTTTTTGATAAGTCTAAAAATATTGAGGATACAAAAGACCATTGTTTCTATGGTGATGTTGGTGAAGGAGAGTAGTGCTGTAGTAGTGCTATGGCAAGGTCTGAAGCCATGCTGGGATATGGATAGCAGATTATTTATTAGAAGGTATTGCATTAGCTGGGAATGAACTACCCTTTCTAATATTTTTGATAAAGGTGATAGGATTGCAATAGGCTGATAGTAAGTTCAAGGAACTTTCCCCCTTTGTGCAGTGGAATAATGTGTGATATTTTCTAGGTGTGAGGTGCTTTCTGTTCTGATTTTGACCTATTGATGAGAATGGACACTGGGTAGACTATTGCTTCAGCAGTTATTTGTAGGAAGTCTGCAAGTAGATTGTCAGCTGCCAGAGTGGTTGGCTTCATCTTCTTGAGAAGTTTAGCAATAGTTTTAGTAGGGACTGGTTCCAGGGAGAAACTGGAGGAATTGTTTGTTATGCTGGTGTGGGTTGGGGTATCTGTAGGCAAGGGGCTACTAGTAGTAGTTTGGATGCTGGCTAGGGCTTGGACTGTTTTGGTAAAGTATTTGTTGAATTGGGTGGGGATATTTTCATGGTTGCTTGATCTGCATTGATATCTTGAAAGTGTAGCATAGTTAAGCAATAAATGACAAGTGAGTGTGGGTGTATCAGGATTTACCCACAGTTGGGGTGGCTTGATCACAAGGGCAAAGCCCGAGTGATTAAGTAAAGCCAACCATGGATAAATACTGATATACTCACACCCACAGGTGGGTTATTGCTATTATGCAGTGACTATTTATGAAAGAAATCGTTTACCCTTCTTAAATAATGTCTTTGTATAACAGCTTTTTAGTGTTCTTCTGCCTCCTTCCTTGTTTACTGACATACTGCACATGCTTACACCCCCACGCTTGTACAGCAGTACAGTGCAGGAGAATCAATGGAGGAAAGAAAATCTCCATTGTTTTATTTATTTATTTATTTATTTTTTCTGTCGAGATTTTACGAGGGACAGGGCAGATATAGAAGACAAATCAGGTATATTTCTGTTTCTTTATTTTTGAAAATATATCTGATTTTTCTTCTGTTTTGCTTTGACCCTCAGCATATCCAATACAGAGTCCAGATGCTCAATTGTTCTTCAGCAGACAGACTTTATTCTCTTGGTATATGCTCGATTTACAATGGGCGCTATGGTTAGGCTGTCTGATCAGCATTCTTGTTTATGAATACAAACGAGCCATCATTGTATAATTAATTTTGTAGCCAATTTTGGTTTGAATCTTTCACTGTGTTTAACCTCTGAGTCTGTTCTGCTTTCATGATAACAACCAAGATTCATGTTTTCACTTGGTATTGTAGCGCTGTCAGCTATATGTTACCAATAAAGTTAGAATGAACTACATGGAAGGTTGTCATGGGCTCCAAAGATTCTGATGACATCATCTCTAAGTTTCATCTAAATACTTATTCTAGAATACTCTTTTGTTTTTATCTGTAAGTATTTTAGAGGTATGTGATCTTTTCTGAGTTTGGACTTTGCACTGTTTTGCGAGCCATCTGTACACCTGAGACAACTCTGTATAATGTTGGAACAACCTGCTAAGGCTATTTCAGGCTTCCTCTTTCAGATATTTTGTGTACATTTTCCTAGATTCCTCTTAAATATGCCGTACTCTTGCTTTCTTTGAGTTACATCTACTTTAGAAAAGATTTGTATGGTATCCTCCAGATGATCTAGAGCTTAGTGCCATGCTTTTCAGATGACTTACACTATCACCGGACACCAAGGTATGTGTAGCACGTGGTGTACTACTAGCTATAGGGGCCTTCCAGAGACAGGCAGAGATCACGATGGGAATGTCACAGGCATTGACCTGCAGAACACCCACTATGTCCCTTCTGTTTCTATGACACAAGGAAGAAAACCACCACCTTGTGTCACTTCTATGACAACGCCTGTCTCCCAGAATTACTTTGACAATAAAGGTCCCACCAGGTGTCCATGGACAGCATTATGTCAATAGAAAGGGCTATCATTCTATCAACTGTCAGGTATTGTGCAATGCAGGAGTTTATAAACTTGACTGCTCAGCCCCTAGCAGTGCTTATGACTCTTGTCTATATCACTGCTTCCTGTGTTGTAAAATTCCACGGCACCACCTTCTTTGTAAGTACAGTCAGTGTGCTAATCAGACATATACATACCCAAAGACAATGTATACAAAATGTTTACCCCCTATATATTCCCATTATGTGAAAGGCTTACTTGTAGGTCACATGTGATCAGCATTTTTATGTGCAATCACTAGAAGGTGACTACTGTGTTTTGTCCTGGAAGATTAAGATTCTGTTTTCCAAAAGATTTCTCCTTTCTCCAGGATGTAGTGTCCTAAGAGTTGGTATACATAAGTACTGTGGGTGTGGGTTGTAAAGTCTCTCTATTGGGGGATACAAGGGACTTGCTCAACTATGAAACTGCTTAATTTTACTTATTATTCACTTGGAGTTGCTCCTTACATTTAATTGATTTTTTTCTCTTTTATGGTCAGTTATATGCAGTGATTAAAAATGATTTGATATTCTGTCATATAGACCTTGATAATGACACCTGTAAGAAACCACACATCATAACAGAACTGCAGTGTGACATCATCAAACTTCTAACAAACACAATGGAGAGAGGGCACCCAGAATTTGGGACATTTTTTTAAATGTTACTCTATTTCACTTAAAAACTTAATAGAACAAGGAGATTGGCTTCAACATGTATTTTCTTCACAATAAAAAACATGAAACTGCAATGTCTGACATGATTGACTCACTGTAATCCTCAGTTATTTGCCAGAAAATCATACATTTTACAAGGAACAGGGATGTTCAGAAAAATCAGGCATACCATGAGATGCATGGACACCACCCATCCTGGGGCGAATTTCCGGATATCCATCCAATCCTCCAAATTAAGCTTAAATAGGATCAATGAGGGGCTCGGCTTCACATGAATTGGAAGTCTGTCCCAAAGATGAGGCAACCTCTGGGAGACAACTCTATCCCTCCAGCAAGTTCTGTTGATTTTGCATACCAGGTTTAGGTCCTTAGAGCGAGTGACCCATGTGACATTTGACTTGTGAATGTGCAGCATTTCCATTAAGGCAGGCTCCAAGATTGCCTTATATACAAGGCACAGGTTGTATGATACAAAGTAAAATGACAAAGATTTCAGTCTGTCCACTTATGTCAAGTGCTGGAAACCCTGAATATTCTTTGTAAGGAACCTTTGTGGTCTCTCCAATTGCTGCAGGTGCTTGGAAAGGTACATACAAAAGGGGACATTGTACTCAATTATTGGCCTGATGAGAGAAGAGTACAGGTGGATTATAATCTCTTTTTTTCTGGAGGCAATGCCCTTATTTATGAGATGAGCAATATAAAATGCCTTCCCTACTACTGTGGAAACTTAGTGATCGAAAGTGAGGTTGCTGTCAACCTGTGTGCCCAGATCTCTCACCACAGATTGAGTGCTTAGGGCATTGCTATTTATGTGGTAGCTTGCAGGAATGTTCCTTTGTTGAAGGGGATGATAATGCATTTTTTTGTATTTAGTCTAAGACAATGACTTTGGCACCAATCATTTATGTGTGTATATCTCTCTTGCAGAATGTTGACATCATTAGGGGACTCAATGACTGCTCCCAGTTTGCAGTCATTGGTGACCTTTGTAAGCCACATACCTTTAGTTTTTACCTGGACCTCAGAAAAGTAGATTTCAAACATTACTGGTCCTAGAACCGATCCGAGTGGGACCCCGCTGGTTACGGGCCTGCTAGAGGAGGTAGAATATCCCATTTTAACTGAATGAGTTCTATCAATGAGCCAGTTTGCAACCCACCTGATAATATATGGGTTGTTACCCAATTTGGTGAATTTATCAATGATGCCTGAGTGGGAGATTGTGTTGAAGGCCTTGGCCAAGTCCAGGTAGGCCAAATCCACAGATTTACCTTCATCTAGGGAATTGTTGAGTGTCTCAAAGAAGTCCACTAAATGTAACAGACATTATCTCCCTTTGACAAAACTAAACTGGGTGAGGTCAAGCATTTTGAGATTTCCTATATCATTATTGATAAGGTCTATGATGATTCCCTCCATGGTCTTGCAGACAAGGCTGGTCAAGCTAATGGGTCCAAGTGGATGCACCCTCTTTGTGCAAATGGATGATGGTAGCTGTTTTCCAGTCCTCTGGGACAAAGCCAGTGCTTAAGCTGTAATTGAAAAGAGTACCCAGTGGCATTGCTAATTCTTGTTTTAACCTATATAGAACACAGACTGGGATGTTGTCTGGTCCCATAGAGGCTGTGTTTTTGGCCTTGGACAGGGTGTTTAAGACCTGCTTCTTTGAGATGCTAGGTAGTGGCCTGGTGGTGGGGATGCTTAGGGTATGTTCGTCTGGGACAGAGGAGTGAAATTTTCACTAAACCTGTCAGCCAGCAGGTTTGCTATATCCACAGGCTCTGTATATGTAGTACTATTGGCTACAAGTTCAGTACAAATCTGGGACTTTCCTTTGATGTTGTGAATGTAACTAAAGAATACCTTATGGTTTTCCTTAGTTTGGGAAGCTAATTTGGATTCATAGTTAGCTTTGGAAGACTTCACAAGGAGTCTTGTCTGCTTGTTTAAGTTGAGGAGGGAATGCTTCCAGTTTAGAGACATAATATGATTACTAGGAAGTATGAAGAGCAGACTTCTGCCTCAGAAAACTCTGAACTTGGTACTTCAGGCAATGTCAACTGTGAGGCCAAGAGACATTGAGAAGCAGTCTCATCATAGCCCCAAGACAGTGACAGGCAAAATTCATGCCAGAGCAGATAACATCATGGCACTTAGTGTAGCTGTAGGAGCTCAAGGTGAGTACAAAGTGGCAGTGCCATGTCATAGAGAACAAATTTGATGCATGCACTTTTAGATAAAGGCTATACTGGCTACCGCATGTTCAAGCCATACTGTGCATCAGATATCCCCACATACACTACACTACACTGCAGGAAGCATGGAGTGGGTCACAGTTACCCTCATTTGCACAGATACCAAGGGACACAATTACGCTGGCATTGACATGTGGCAGCATCATAACATCTGCGGATGGCCACGTCAGTGGTGGTGGAGATCTTATGACAAGAAGTACTCTACATCATGCACAGTGTCATCCTCTAGAGACAGGGAGGTGGCAGAGCTCTGGTACTGTGACTTATAATGAGGTGTTACCACATGACTGATTTCTATGGCCTCTGCACTGATTTCATGTAATCGGACCAGTGGTCCCTATGACTGGGATATTGTGTTACTGCAAGAACAGGATCAGTAAGAGTCCACTCAGTGTGCTGTCCTTATAGGCTGGAAGCGGTCTCCACCCACTGCTTGGGATAGTGAATTGGAGATGCCAGGATTTGTAGGATCAGATTGCGTGCCCTGCTATGGCCTCCTAGTGTGACCACCTCATGTATATACTCACAAATAAGCACAGACAGCACTGCTGGACAGGGCAGTGATTTGGGGCACTTGATATCCTTAACATAGACATGTATATAATACATGTATTTGTACCTTAGAACAGATTTATATTAGACTAACTTACCTTTAATTTCTCTACAAACTGTCTAAAATTTCTCTAAATATTAAATGATTGTCATATACCTTGTATCGATTCTTAACCAATGTTTTTACATTATGTCTAATTTGTTATAATTATTTAAACTGCAGATGTTTTGGTTTTATTTTTGAAGACTGTAAAATTATTACTGTTAAAATGTTTTGTAATAATGTGAAGCTTTTCTAAACAGGCCGCCACTGAAAATGGGCTTCTATCCAGTCAGACATTCCCAGTAATCAAATGTCAATAAATAATTAAATAAATAAATAAATATAGCCATTCTCATAAGTCCTAGCCTAGAGCTGTGCATAAACTCCACAGCATCACCAAAGCACTGGCAGTGTCAGGGGACATCCTAACTGAAGCCACCTCTAGGACAATAGCTTCCATGTCAGCATGGGTAGCAGCAGGCTGTGCCTGGATGACAGTCCTCTTCATATGAAATCACTTATAGGAAGGCACCATTCCTGTACAGACATATTCCATCAGTGACCAGCTGACTAGCAATACTATTCTGCATGGTGGAAAGGTTGCTGAACCAGCCTGTCTAACCACTAGAAATGTTTCATCTGTAACTCAGTGTGACTCGATTACTTCTTCACTCTGAAGATTTCTGCTATCAGATCCACTTTTCCGCAGGTTAACCCCATGGAAACTGCAGTCGCATTAGCCTTCCCTTACCCTTTCTGTTGGATTGTGTTTGATATTCTCAGTTGTGATGAGCTATTGCCTTTTATCTTTAGTGTGAAACCAATGACCACTGGGCTGGAGCCTTGTCCATCAAGTCTGATTCTGGCTAGCCTTGATGTCCTTGGTCCGATGCTTTTTTAAATTTTGGTTTATTCTTTGAGGCCTTTTTCCCCTTGGACTTGAAAGAGGCCTTTGTTATCCCTAACTCTAAAAATTCTTGTTTAGAACCTGATTTTTTTGACATCTACTGCAAATCTTCACCTTTCATTTCCTGGAAAAGATTATCAAGAAGGTTGTGTATATGCTCGAAGATATGTATCTCACAATCTTGGGGCTCATGGATCCTTTTCATTCAGGGTTTCTCACTCATCATATAATTGAGATGCTCTTCTTTGAGTAGCACATAATCTGATAATGGCCTAAGGCTAGAGGTGTACCTCAATACTCGTCCCACTGTATTTATTGGCAGCATTTGTATTATAGAATATAGCATTTGGATTGAGCATTTATGCATTTATATGATATTTCTTCAATGTTTGTAGAGTGATTTAAGTCATACTGTTAAGGCTGAACACAGAAGGATCCTCTGATATTAACACTTGCTCCATGCCCCCTTGAGTGTGGAGTACCAAATAATTCTATCTTAGACCCATAACTGTTTATGGCCTATATGCTTCCATTAGTGGAATCTTACCAGATAGAAAAAGAGACATTTAGCATGTCATACTTAAGCTGCTGATTCGCACTGCTACTTCTCTTCCCCCACAATAGGATGAGGTAAATGTGTATTCCTTGGTGATGATCTTGATGACATACAGTCTTGGTTTAAACACAACTTGCAAAAAATGAGCATTACTAAGACATGGGCCATAACAGTTCATACAAATGTAAATGATTTGTCTGCCACTTCCCTCCACAACTGCATTCTTTATTATTGCAATAGGCTTGAGTTTGATGATAAGGTTCCCTCCACAACTGTATTCTTTATTATTGCAATAGGCTTGAGTTTGTTGATAAGGTTCCTTTGACAGCTACATACTTTATTATTGCAATAGGCTTGAATTTGTTGATAAGGTGTGTAGTTTATATGTAATCCTGAACTATAGGCTGCCACTCAAACGCTGAGCTCCTGTTAAGTAAAATCATTTTGCTTCTCTATGGGAGATATCCCTCAGATTAATTATCTTATATCCCTAGATAACCTCCCAGTTCTTATTCATGCTTTGGTCATTTCCTGTCTTGACTACTGCAATGCCCTGTACCTGGGACTCCTTAACATTGAACTTGATCATCTGCAAAAGTTGCAGAACCCTGCTGCAACACTTCATTTCTTGAGAAAGGTTATTAAGAAGGTCATGTATAAGCAGTCCAAGTGTTCTTCTGATTGGTATATCTCATTATCAACATAATAGAGCCTATGTTTCACAGAATTCATTGTTTTTAATTTGATACAGAATAATGGGTCCCTCAAGTCTGAATGAATTGGTTGTACTATATTTTCCCACTTGGGTATTGCACCCCAGGGGGCTGCTGACAGTTCTGTAGGTGAGTTTTGGAGCATCTAGAGCTCATTTTTTATTTCTCAGGCTCCACATCTGTGGAACATACTACCACAGTGGCTTTGTACGTGTTTTCTATGACCAAATCCCACAAGTCTTTTAAAATGTACTTATTTGAAATAGCTTTTGGCAATGAGGGATAAGTTCTGTTCTATATAATTTACTACATTGCAGTTGATAGCTTACTTGTTTTATTCAGTCTTTTACATTTTATTGTTTTACTACTTTGTGAGTAGTGTTTTTATAAAAAAACACTTTTATAATATTGAATCTGAAGTTGCATCTGTTAATTGAGTCGTAAAGTCACCCACATATTAATGTTTGTATGTGATCTGTGCTGTAATGGAGACCTGGTTTAAAGAGGTAGAAAGCACCGCTGCGCTCCCAGGCTACAACTCATTCCATATGTTTCAGCCCCAGAATATGGCTGGAAGCTACAAAGGTGGTGGTATCTCCATATTCTTAAAGGATACTCACACTTCTGGGCTGGTAGCCCAGCATAATGCATCCGAGATACTTCAGGTGCAACTAACACTGGGTAAGATGGTGATACAAGTCATAGTCTGCTACAGAACCCCAAACATGTCCCCAGACTCTCACTCCAACTTCCTAAGCACCCTGGAATCTATCAAGGCCCAACCCAATACTCTCATACTGGGTGACTTCAACTACCTTTCCATCAACTGTGAAAACTATTCAAGTACCAATGTACAGGCCCAACACTTTCTGGAATTTATCAGTTCCAATGCCCTGGACCAGTTCATTCTGACCTCCACTAGAGGAAGCAGCATCCCAGACCTGGTTATCACCAACATGGGAGACCATTGCTCCACACCTATAATCAATTCCTCCCTGGTTAAATCTGACCACAGACTGATCACCATGGAAATCTCCATCTCACCTACACCCCTGCTATGGTGACAACCCTAAAAAACTTCTCTAAAGCCAACTTTGGGCTCCTAAAAACAGAGGTGGCTAACTTCTCGGCACTCATGCCAATGGAAAATAGCTGCATGACTGCTGAATCATACACCAATGCACTGCACAAGCATATACACAAATGGATGGACCTTGCCATACCAAATAGAATTAAGATGCTCTCCTCCAAAAAAAGGAAGCCAATATGGTTGTCTCCAGCCATCAATATACTCTACAACAGAAGAAGAAACTGTTGCAGAAAAAAATGAAGTTACAAGACTGGAAAACTTCCCATATCAGTCTCAGCAGAAAGCTGAGATCCCTTATCAAATCATATAAAGCCAGCTATGAAGGCAGAATTGCAGTTGACACCAAAAACAACTACAAAGCTTTATATAGCTATATCAAAAACATCAAAGGTAATACCCAGATTTGCTCTGAGTTATTGCACAATGACACCTCCTATACTGAGCCAACAGATATAGCCAACATACTGGCCAACAGATTCAGTGCCAACTTTACCCCCCCCCCCCAAGGGCCCTATCAAAATACCAGAAGAAAGAGTGGTATCCACCATTTCTATGACACAGGTAAAAGCTGCATTGTTCAAAGCCAAGAATACAGTGTCCATGGGACCTGATAGTATCTATGGCTGTGTCCTACATAATTTACAAAATGAACTGGCACCACATCTGTGTGCCCTGTTCAACCACAGCTTTACCTCAGGCTATGTCCCTAATGAATGGCACACTGCTACAGTCATCCTGCTTCATAAAGGGGGAGCAACTACAGACCCTCGAAACTATCGCCCTATTAGCCTGACGAGTCTGGTATGCAAAGCTATGGAGCGCATCATCATGGACCTGCTTAACAAAGATATAGGCAATCTCCAAACTCTTGACCCCACACAGTTTGGCTTTCTCCAGGGAAGATCCTGCCTGCTGAACCTGGTTGACTTGTTCAAGGCAGTCACCAAGGCTGTGGATAAGGGTAGGCAGTGCATACAGCCTACCTCGACCTAGCCAACGCCTTTGATACCATTCCCGCCTCAGGTATCATTGATAAACACACCAAACTAGGCACCCATCCTTACATCACTAGGTCGGTTGCAAACTGGCTCACAGATAGGACCCACAGAGTGAAAGTTGCAGATTCCAAGTCAGACTGTCGATCAGTAATGAGTGGAGTCTCACAGGGCTCAGTCTTGGGCCCTCTTCTGTTTGGCATCTACTTCTTAGAAGTCCAGGCCAACACAGAAGGACTCTAGCTGACCAAGTTCACTGATGACCGCAAGCTAGGGGTCATTATCAACTCCCCAATTGATGCAGACATCCTATAAAAGGGTCTCTCTGAGACCAATGACTGGTGTCAGAACAATTGCCTGAAGCTTAAAGCCAAAAAATGTGTTATCATCCCCTTTGGAAAAAAATAATTTCCCATGAATTACCTTGTTGATGGGAGCCCACTTAACACTGAAGGGGCCATAAAAGATCTGGGCACCCAGGTCAACAGCCACTCACTTTTGACCACCACATTGCCACTGTGTTCAGAAAATCCTTCTATGTGGCACATCTTATAACCAAACGTTTCACATCCAGGAAGAAAGAGGTCATCACCCCCCCCTACTCATCCTTCATTAGACCAATCATCAAATATAATGCCCCACTTGGCATATTCCTGACCAGACACCTACAACAGCTGGAGAGGCCACAAAAGTACCTCGCAAAAAGGATCTTAGGCCTTAAACACATGTCCTAAATGGGCATATGCAAGAAACTTCAGCTGTTCATAGGTTCATAGGTTGGTACTAGGCTATCAGCCCTAGGGCCTATGCAAGCCTAGCCATAACAATTCCCTGGCTATTTCTTCCCACATTATTTACTTTCCTGGACCCCTGTCTAGCAGGGTGACTGACATGATCCCTGGGGTGAATTTCCTTTCTCCCATCCAATCGTCAAGGTTCCTCTTGAAGAGGTCCAAAGAGGCACTCTGCTTGGCATGTATGGGCAATCTATTCCAGAGTCTGGGGAGTCTCTGGGTCAGGAACCTATCCCTCCAGCATGTTTTGTTTATTGTGATGACAAGGTTTAGATCCCTGGAGCATGTAGCTCTGAGGGATTGGGATTTCTTTAAGTGTAGCATGTCCAACAGCTCTGGGTTTGACAGTTTTTTAAGGCGGTCAGCGTAGGGCATCTGCTTTAGGCCTGTGATTCTTTTAGTGAGGTATTTCTGAGGCCTTTCCAGTTGTTGCAGATGTCTTGAGAGGTACATACCAAATGGGGTGTTGTATTCTATAATGGGTCTAATGAGGGATGAGTACAGTGGGACAATGACCTCCTTTTTCTGGATGAAAAGCCCTTCATGATGAGGTGTGCCACATAGAAGGATTTCCTGATAGTTGTGGCGATGTGGTTATCAAAGGTTAGACCACTGTCCACCTGTGTCCCTAAGTCTATTATCATACTTTCTGTGTTTATTGTACTGCCACCTATATGGTAATTCATGGATACATGTTTTTTCTCAAAGGGGATAACAATACATTTCTTGGCATTGAGCTTGAGCCCATGGCTCTGGCACCAAGCATCTGTTTCTGTAAGGCCCTTTTGTAGAGTATCCACATCATTTGGGGATTCAATAATGGCTCCCAGTTTGCAGTCATCTGCAAACTTTGTTAGCCAGAGTTCCTTAGTGTTGACCTGTACTTCAGAGAAGTGGATGCCAAACAAGAGCGGCCCCAGGACTGAACCCTGAGGTACTCCACTTGTCACTTGTCTGGAGCTGGATTTGGAGTCGGCTACTTTTACAGTGTGGGTTCTATCAGTAAGCCATTTAGCAACCCATTGGGTGACATAGGGATTAATGCCCAACCTAGTAAGTTTATCTATGATTCCAGAGTGGGGGATGGTGTCAAAGGCCTTGGCAAGGTCTAGATAGGCTGTGTGGACCACCTTACCCTTGTCCATGGCTCTGGAGACTGATTCAAAGAAGTCAATCAGGTTCAGGAGACAAGATCGGCCCTTCACAAACCCAAACTGGGTGGGGTCCAGTGTTTGAAGGTTGCCAATGTCTCTGTTTATAAGTTCCATGATAATACGCTCCATGGCCTTGCAGATAAGGCTTGTCAGATGGGATGGTAGTTTTCGGGATCCAAGGTGGATCCCCCCTTGTGGATTGGGATAACTGTAGCTCTGCGCCACTCAGTGGGCATGAAACCTGAGGTGAGGCTATGATTAAACATGACACTTAGGTGAGGTGCCAGTTCATATTGTAGTTCATGTAGTACACAGCCTGGGATGTCATCTGGTCCCATGGATGCTGTATTCTTGGCTTTAGAGAGTGCGTTTTGTACCTGTGTGGCCATTATTACTGGAATTTGTTCTCAGTCTCTTATCATCTACATAGAGGTGATCTCTGCTTGACTTACAAAGCCATGTCCGACCCAGCTCTACTTGAAATGCTACATCTAAAGAAATCCTCATCCCCCCAAACCACATGCTCCAGAGATCACAACCTCATTACCACAATTAACAGAACATGCTAGAAGGACAGGTTCATCTCCCAAAGACTGCCCATACTCTGGAATAAGCTTCCCATATATGTCAAGCAGCACCTCACTGGCCCTCTTCAAGAGAAATCTTGACAAGTGGATGGATAACAGAATGTGCACTCCAGGGATCATTCCAGTTGCCCTACTGGATATGGGTGCTGTGAACTAACATCGGGTGGCACTGTGCCTGGGCAATTTTTTGGGGGCTAGGCTTGTAAAGGCTCCAGGGCCATTAGCTTAGTGCACACCTATGAACCTATGAACCTATGAACTTATGATGCAATGCCACTGGGAATCCCTGTTAGGCTGCCATGCAGTGGGTATAACCAGATTGGATGCAATGTGCTTCTCTTGCTGCTAGCAGATGGGGAGCAGTGTCAGTGCTCTCAGTCCTAGGAGAACCTCCCTCATGGTAAGGTGAGCACTCATGCTGCATAGCCTGTAACCCTTTTGTGGCTGAGACTTTACCAAAATCCTTAACAATGGGTGGAGGACCATTCAGGAGGGAAACAGACATTGTCTGTGTGTTATCTGGCTCTGACTAGATCTGTGTATCAGCATCATCATCAGACCCTGCACAGGTTCTGACATCAGCCAGTTGTCATGGCCCAGCCTAAACATGTATCCTAATAGCAACAATTGGGCCTGTGAACACATGTATTGTAACACTGAACAAAGTTATTATGAACACATGATGAACCTGTCAGAAACACATGCACTGGTACATGTGGCCTACCAACATTATATATGTGCACTGCTCTTGTATCTCTCTTTCTCTCTTTGTCTCTCTTGCTCTTGATATATATATATATATATATATATATATATATATATATATATATATATATATATATATATATATATTTATATGTGTGTACAAGTATGGTCACTAACCTAGTACCTCCCACTTTGAGACAAATGAGCGTTGGCCATTCCTAGAATCTCTGTGCACTCCATCAGGTATGACTTGAGGACATGATGACAGCTATGGAAATAAGAATCATAGTTATAGGCCAGTAGCTACTAAAGACAGCAAACGACCAGTTACAAACAGTGAGTTGCATAGTTATAATCAACATTATAAATTTGGGCAGGGATAGAAACACAATAGATGCCACTGATATTGTATGGTATGGACAATGGGGTACTCCAATGATAACCCACACCAGTAGTAGGGACTGATATGCGTATTTGTATAGTTGTGATGGCTTTGGCAAAGAAGTACACAGAGATATACAAGGAAAATATGGACTTCAGAGACAACATGGGTAAGGATCTAAGGAATTACAGGTGACTTTGGGCAAATCAGCTGTGATATTGCAGTTACACATTGGAAGCCCACTACAGGTGTCCAGAGAGCATATGCATACAGCATGTCTGTTTAGGACATGTAAAATAGTATACTAATAGGCAGTCCTATATACCTTTTCAGAGCTACAGTGTAGAGATACAACTACATATATCATGTATGGACTATATGCAAGGTCAGGTGTCAGGTATCCGTAGTACAAATTACTCTGCGTACTTATACCTAGCTCCAAGGAAGGGCTTATATTTAGAACACAGGTGTACCACTGTACTAAAGCACTGTGAACCTCATGAGAAAGTATCTTCTTTAAGCTGCAGTCCCCTCTGTGTTGCTATTGCTGCTGCTGCTCCATGTTTCTGGTGTGTGGTTAGACATTTAAAGTAGTGGTGTATCTAACTTAAGCCACAACTAAGTGATATTTGTGACATTGGCTTCCAATGCTATTGCCATACCTCATTTGTTAAGGAATGCAAAATTATGCTCTTTTCCCTACACAGTTCATAGGTTCATAGGTTCATAGGTTTATACTAGGCTATCTGCCCTAAGGCATTTATAAGCCTAGCCCAAAGTTTTGTGGCTTACGCCACCCCTTATATGAAGAAATACTGTGCCCATTAGTTTGTTGTGCCTCTGTCCAGCAGTGACACAGAGATGATTCCCAGGGTAAACCTACGATCTCCCATCCACAGGTCAAGATTTCTCTTGAACAGAGCCAGCGAGGTGCTCTGCCTCACATGGACCGGGATTTTATTCCACAGCATAGGGAGTCTCTGAGTGATAAATCTATCCCTCCAGCATGTCCTATTTAAATCCGTGCTAAGGTTTAAGTCGCTTGCTCTAGTGGTTTTGGTGGATTTGGATTTTTTGAGGTGGAGCATGTCCATTAATTCCGGGTTGGACATGGCCTTGTATGTCAGGCACATGTCACCTCTGAGCAGACGGTATGTGACTGAATAGAGCTGAAGTTTCTTCAATTTGGCAGCATATGACAGATTTTGGAGTCCCTTTATCCTTTTGGTGAGGAACTTTTGGGGTCTCTCCAATTGCTGCAGATGTTGGGTGAGATACATCCCGAATGGGGCATTGTACTCAATCATTGGTCTGATAAGTGAAGAGTACAAGGGAACAATGACCTCACTAGATCTGGATGTGAATCCCTTCATGATCAGGTGGGCAATGTAGAAGGTCTTTCTAACCACTTTAGCAACGTGAGTGTCAAAAGAAAGGCCACTGTCAACCTGGGTCCCCAGGTCCCTGATAACCTCTTCTGTGCTTAGTGGATTGCCACCTATATGGTAGCTTGGGGTTACCTTGTTTTTCCCGAAGGGTATGACTATACATTTTTTGGCATTTAACTTCAGGCCATGGCTCTGGCACCAGCTATCTGTTTCCGTGAGTCCCTTCTGAAGGATATCCGTGTCCGATGCACTTTCCACGATGGCGCCCAGTTTGCAGTCGTCTGCAAACCTTGTCAGCCAAAGTCCTCCCATGTTGGCCTGTACTTCTGAGAAGTAGATGCCGAACAATAGGGGGCCAAGGACTGAGCCCTGTGGGACACCACTTGTGACCGGCTTGGAGTCTGACATAGTGCCAGCAACTCTAACCCTGTGGGTTCTGTCCTTAAGTCAGTTTGCAACCCATCTTGTGACATATGGGTTTACCTTTAAGCTGGTATGTTTTTCTACAATACCCGAGTGGGGTATTGTGTTGAAAGCCTTTGCAAGGTCAAGGTAGGCTGTATGGACTGCCTTTCCCTCATCAATGGCCTTGGTGACTGTTTCGAAGAAGTCGACCAAGTTCAAAAGGCATGATCCGCCCTTGATGAAGCCAAACTGGGTCGGGTTCAATGTCTGCAAGCCCCTCATATCTTTGTTTATGAGCTCCATTATGATCCTCTCCATAGCTTTGCAGACTAGACTTGTTAAGCTTATGGGGTGGTAATTACCAGGGTCCGTAGAGGCACCGCCTTTGTGGAGTGGGACCACAGTTGCCGTACGCCACTCCTTGGGCACGTATCCTGTGGTAAGGCTGAGATTAAACAGCTGCCTTATGTGCAGGTTTAATTCCTTATTTAGCTCATGTAGCACACAGCCGGGGACACCATCCGGTCCCATTGATGCTGTGTTTTAGCTTTAGAGAGAGCAGCTTTCACCTGCGCATTTGAGATGTCTGGGAGGCTACACTCCTCTGGGATAGTTATCTCTCCTTAAGGGGGGGAGAGGGGGGTGAAGTTTGCACTGAACCTGTCTGCCAGTATGTTGGCAATGTCTGTGGGTTCAGTGATTTTTGTATCATTTTGGACTAATTCTGAGCATATCTGGGAGTTTCCACCCAGGTTCCTAACATAGCTGAAAAAGGCCTTATGATTGTCCTTTGAATCCATGGCAATTTTTCTCTCAAAATTGGCCTTAGTTGATTTTATGAGTGCTCGTATTTTTACTAATAATGATCAGGGGTGACTTCCCTTTTATGGATTTTGTTCTATCATGTAATAGCTTTCTCCTCTTATTGTAAAGTTTGTTAATGGCTGGGGTCCACCAGACTGGATGTTTGCCCTTTGTGGAAAGAATCTTGGTTTTATTTGGGATTGCCTGATCCATGCAGTCCTGGAGGTGTTCATAGAAGGCATCTGTAAGGGCTTCCGCAGCTTGGGTTGTGGTTTCCACTGGCTCAGGGGCCTTGAAGGATACCACACCAGTCTTGAGTAGTGTGAAGTTTGCTTTAGAGAAGTTCTTCACTGTGGTCTTTTTTGTTTGGGGTGGGGGCGGGATGTGGATTTCCAGTGAGAATAGTTTATGATCAGATCTCACCAATGAGGGATATACTTCCGGTGTGGAGCATTTTGTCCCCATGTTTGTGATAATGAGATCTAGTATATTTTCTCCTCTCGTGGGAACAGTGACTAGCTGTTCCATGGCATTTGAATTTATGAACTCCAGGAACCGTTGGGCTAGAAAGTTAGGGCTTGAGTAATGTTCCCAGTCTATATTCGGGTAGTTGAAGTCACCCAATATGATGGTGTTTGGAGATACATTTATACCCTCCAGTGTCTTCAGGAAGGCTGTGTGGGGTTCCTGAGTATGAGAGGGTGGCCTGTAGCATGCTACAATTTGTAGAGCAGTTTTGCCTATGGTTAGTTGCACCTGGATGGTTTCGAAGCTTCATGCATTGCCACCAACCTGGAGGTGTGGGTATCCTTTATGAATATGGATACACCCCCTCCTTTTGTGGTGTGGTCCGGGTTTTGGGGCCGGAACGCATGATATGAGGTAAAACCTAATAGTGCCGGGGTGCTCTCAGGAGCCTTGAACCAGGTTTCAGTTACAGCACAGACATCGATGTTCTCCATACTGAGAAGGGCCTCGAGTGCGTGCATTTTGAGATTTAGACTTCTGGCATTGAGCAGCATTACCCTCAGTTTCTTCCCATTTTTGTTTTCTAGGGTGGTAGGTTTAGAATTTGAGCCTTGCCTAAAAAAGGCACTATGGGGTGGCAAGAGCCTTAGCCAATATCCGGACTCCCAGGGTGACAGGTGCAAGCCGTCCCTTGCAAAGCAGCATGGCTTGTCAAGCATGTCATCCCAGGCAGACAGACACTGGATCCCCTTTGAATGACACCAGACATTAAGCCAATTGCTAAAGCTGATCATCTTGTCTCTATATTGTGGCATCATTCTTGGTGAAGGAAGGATACTGCTCAGGGTCAGGGTCATACCTGCCTGGGCTACATAATCAGAGAGCTCCTCTAGGTCTCTTTTCATGTAGTCCAGGGAGGTACATCTCAGGTCATTCACACCAGCATGGACAATGACTGTGTCATATTTGTACTTGCCGTGGAGTGACCTGAGTGCTTGTGTTATGTGGCTGATTCTAGCGCCCGATAGGCAGCTTACTGTGACCCTCTCCTTGTTCAGCCTGGTGAGTGGGGCGTCAGTGTGTCTGACTATGGAGTCACCTATGACAAGTATGTTTGGTGTTGTATTTGGCCTTAAGGGCTGTGACTGCTTTGCACACTGATTTTGTGGTTTATGTGTTGCTTGTGGGGTGTCTTGAGGTAGCAGTTGTTTGGGTGTCTGCTTTGGAGGCCTCTGCTGTTTAGGTAAATTTTTACTCAGAGCCTCTGAGTATGTCTTTGTGTGTTTATGTGTTTGATTCAGTGGTGTGGTAGCATTATGTGAGGCTGGTTTTGTGGTGTGTGTAGTTGCCTTCTCCTCCTGTCTGGTCTTGCCAGTCCTGAGTTGAGAGAGCTCAGCCTCCAGTTTGGCTAAATAGCTGCATCTCTCAAGTATTTGTGTTATGTGGGTGTAGCTGTTTAGGATGTAGTTTAGGGTGTAGCTGTTGGGACCTCATGTGGGTCCATTTTGTAAGACAGATGCCTGGTTCAGCTTCATGGCACGGGCATACCTATGACCAGTGAGCAAAGCGGGCATAACTTTAATGACCTGGGATATACTGCCACCATGAAGATTTCTGGCAGTGGGAAGCAGAAGCTAGGCAAGAATTCCCCAAATAGTGTGTTAAATATTAGATACTGATACTGCCTTTCAGACTACAATTAGAATATATTTTTTCCAGACATTTAGAACAGTGCTCATAATAAAGCCTATTTTCTTTCGTAGATAATAGTGGACACCAAGAGATCTACTGAATCTAAATAGTGACTGTTTATGTTATCACACTGCTGCATACTTGGGTGGGGGGATTAATGCATGGCTGTTCAGATGTGAAGCTGAGGGCACCATGTCAGGCTTCTGCTACCTTGCATATACATTTAGGGCCATGGCTTAGTTATGTAGTTGTGAGCACGTTTCCAGGCTTCTGCTATCAAGCACATGCACAAGGGAGTATAGTTTTAACTGCTGTCTATATCTCAGCTACAACTGTGTGGGAGGTGGTATTGTCATTTTGTATTTCAGCCTGGATAGAGTGAAAGGCCAACCATGTTTGCTGCTGTAAGATGTAGCTTTTCATGTTGACAAAACAGGTTTGTTTATATATTCCCTACTCACGTTTACAATATTAAATGCGCCATTACTAGAAGATTTTCACTTATGTCACCCTTTCCATTGTGTCTGTTTCCTCTAAGTCGTTATGATGATGTCAGTGATCTGCAGGTGTGTCGTCAATTATTGGCTGCAACTGTGGTGGTTGAAAGAGTTTGGTGTGCTTCACCCCGGGAGTTGGGGTATTTTACCTCTCCCAGGTAAGAAACCTGGCTCACTCACCTATTGTAGTCCAGAAATAAATGTGGCAGGAGGTGATGGAGGTGTTTGACAGTGCAGCAGCACACTAAATAACCAGTGTCATGCCCTTTCTGCAACACACAGTAGATGTAGTTGACCTACGAGCCCTTGCCATTAGACAAAGCACAGAATGGTATGACCTCTCCTACTGGACATCCTGACCTGTTTCAACCACCTGATAAGTAACATTGACATCCTTCCATGGTAGTTTGCAGCCATCACATTGCCCATAACCCAACCTATCCCACAGCAACGGATACATCCATCCTGTTGTGCCCCAATTTACTGCTTAAGTATTGTCTACTCCTCCCCAATCACCAATTGCCAACCACATGTCCCTGTCAAGGCAATGACTCCCTCTTTTAGTATGTGTGTGTTTGTGTGTTTGTGTGTTTGTGTGTGTGTGTGTGTGTGTGTGTGTGTGTGTGTGTG